>NC_143551.1:65885757-66188787 GCF_054136105.1 Typopeltis vanoorti
TTTTTAGCATAGTCATTGATTAGACTATGAAAAAAGTTATAGGTGAAAAGGTTATAGGAGAAATATAAAAGAGACTCCTGTATCACAGCTGGAAGACCTAGATAATGCAGATGACATAGTTTTGATGTCATCAAATATCATCTTAATGGAACGTCTGCTGGTCACCTCAATAATTATTGTCCTTTTCAGCCATCCAAACTATACTTTACATGATTCTTTTCAGTACAAGGTAGTACATACATATCATCATATCTGAAATTCACATTGGAGAATATTAAATCTAGAATCTCTTCTTTTGGATCTGGTGTAGCCTAAAATTTCTTCATCTCATTTTGAAGCATTCATTTGTGGTCTTTATCAATCTGAACTTTTCAGTTATTTCTCTGAAGCTGAATTTCCTGAAGTCGAAGCACTCAAACTGTGCAGCCATCTTCCTTCAGAATTTCAGTGCAACTCAGGCTTTCTGTCTCTGCTTTCATTGAATGTTCTGGTAAAAATGCTGGGATATATTTATGGATAATAAAAACTGAATATATTCTTCAAAATGTATCATGGTAACTGTTTCTTGTTTGCAGATTTAATTGATGATGTTTCAAATACTTCTGGAAGTGCAATGGGATTTGAATATTATGGTGGACAGCATGTTACTCTGCTTGCTTCAAAAACCTCACGTAAGTTTAAATTAATTAATTAAAAAAGTATAAAAATATTGAATTGTAATGTTTTTTAAAAATTTTCTAGTTTCTTTTCTAAATTTAATATCGCTTATTATTGTGAGAATGATTAAAATTAAATAAAGCATAAAATAATTTCAAGTATTGTCAATTGTTTCTGTATTGTTTTCAGTATAAAAATATTTCCAAAAAAATTTTCACATCATTAAAGAGAATAGCTGATATAACGGAAAATTGGTTTTTGTTGGAGATTTAAACAACAAAGTAGGAAATGAATCTTAGACGTATAGAAATGTTTTTGAAAAAAAGTTGCAAAAAAAAAGATAGGTCTAATAATAATAGCAATTACTTGCTAAATCTCTGCTCATGACATAAGACCAGTCATTCCTAACACCATGTGCCACATCTGCGTAATTTTCACACAGGAAAATACACATAAACAAGAAAAATCTTGTTGATGTGATGTCTTAAGGCTGTTCCAAAAGTGTTTGAACTTAATAAAAATGAGTGTACAGAAAAATGTATACACGACTTAGTGATATTCTGAATCTGTGGTTCATGTAGCTCTTAGCTCCTTAGATTTAATTATAAAAATGAACAAGCAAGCATTTTTTGTTATGGAACTCCCTACTGAAATGAAGGAATTATTGTGTTATTTAACATGAATAATATAATGATGTAGCTCTTAGCTCCTTAGATTTAATTATAAAAATGAACAAGCAAGCACATTTTTTGTTATGGAACTCCCTACTGAAATGAAGGAATTATTGTGTTATTTAACGTGAATAATATAATGACATTTGCCTATCTTTGTAGTATTGACTGTTTAACATTATTGGAATCATTGGAAGTTCATCAATTTTCAGTCATTTCAAGGCAGAAGTCATTAGAAATATGAAATTTAAAAATATGTAAAGATTGTAGATTAAAAATGTTAAAATTATTGAATAAAAAAAAAGAAGTTCAAGGTCAAAATCTAGTAAAGGAGTAGAATAAATAGGGAATGAAAATCATAATATGGAAATAATACTAGATAAAAATATATAGTGAAAATCACCAGATACAAATTAAATAAATATATGATAATGTAGAGAATATGATAAAACTAGAATATAACTGGAATAGAAATAAGCTTATTAAAGTAATTTATAATTTTTATTATTAAAACTTTATAATTAAAAATTAATCAATTTTAATTATTGTTATTAATATTAAATAATTTAATTATATTTAATTATTAATTAATTTAATTATTACCATACTTTAAATAATAATTAATGTTACTTTTAAATTGTACACACATATTTTAGTATGTTTTAGCTTTCTATATTTAAAAAAAACAACTCATTTCTTCATTTTTATTCCTGGTTTTATCATATTCTCAGTGTTATTCCTTATATTTTTAGTTCATATCTTGTGATTTTTTATATATATTTTTATTTTTATTATTATTATTATCATTAAGATAATAATAATAATAAAATAAGTCTCTGACTCCCCTCCAGGGAGTCAGAGACTTTTTTATGGAGATGTTTCAAAAACATCATCAATTATTTTATAGTCAGAGACTCATCGAGGAAGACCACATACTACACACACCAGCTATCATACTTATTCTTGAATTCATTCACACTGCTTGCACTCACAACATCCAAAGGCAATTCATTCCAATCATGCACCACCCTCTGAGAAAAAAAAATCTAGCCCTCACACCCTTCTTGGCAGCCTTCATTCTCAGCTTCCAAGGATGCCTTCTCATCTTTTCCCCACCCTCCATAAATTGAAAAATTCCATCAATTGAAATCCTGTATGACCCTTTCAGAAGTTTGTAAGTCGTCTCAATCATATCCCCCCCCCCTTCTCCTGTTTACTAGTGTCTGCAGTTTACAAATTCTCAATCTGTCTTCTTAATCAGTATTCCACTGATTAAGAAGACAGATTGAGAATTTGATATCATTTTTAACACTCTCCTTTGTACTCTCTCCAATATATCAGAATCACAATGGAAACCAGGAGACCAGAACCTGCACACAATAGTCCAAGTGAGGTCTTATCAAGGCCTTGTAAAGAGGCAAAATAACATTATTATTATTATTATTTTGGGCTACTCCAGGGAGTCCTTAGACTCATCGAGGGAGGCCCTAAACATCATGTCCACACAACTATTCGACATTCTCACGGTATCTATCATACCTTGCCTTGAACTCGCTCACTGTCATAGCACCCACAACAGACTCTGGCAGCTTATTCCACTCATTTACCACTCTAAAAGTAAAGAACCCAGCTCTAACACCCCTGCTAACCACACTCTTGCCCAGCTTCCATAGGTGTCCCCTAGTTCTCCCACCACCAGTCCTGATCTCAAAAATATCCTCTGAATTAATCCTATAGAAGCCTTTTAGCAATTTGAATATCTCAATCATATCTCCCCTTTTCTGCCTATCAACTTGTTTCTGCAACCCAGAATTCTTCAACCTGTTCTCATATGGTTCATTCCATAGACCTGCTATCATCTTAGTCACTTGCCTCTGGATCCTCTCCACCTCCTCCCCATCAAGAAGGAACCGAGGTGACCAAATCTGGGCATAGTAGTCGAGATGAGGTCTTATCAGGGCTCGGTACAGAGGTACAATAACTTGCTTGTCTCTGCCCGTCAAGGTATTTTTCAACAACCAAGTGAGTTGATGAGCTGATTTAGCTACTTTTGCAATGTGCCCCCTAAACTTCATCTCCCTATCCACCAACACTCCCAAGTCCCTGGCCTCATCAATCTCTTGGAGTACAGTTCCACCAATGTGGTATACTGCTGCTAATCTTTTCACCCCAAAATGCATAACCTTACATTTTGTCACATTAAATTGACATCCATTCTCCTTAGCCCAGAACTCCAATCTATCTAAATCATCCTGCAAGACTTTGACATCTTCTGCATTCACTATCGCCCTACCCAACTTTGCATCATCAGTGAACAAATGAACTGTTCCACTTAGATCCTTCCCTATATCGTTAATGAACAGATTAAACAGCAGTGGTCCAAGAACAGAACCCTGCGGCACACCCCTAGTCACAGGCCGTCTTTTGGACTCTATTCCTGAATAAACTACTCTTTGATATCTCTCCATCAACCACCCACCTATCCATCTCACCAACCCTATATCCATTCCCATATGTTGTAGTTTACGGATTAGAATTCCATGTGGTATCCTGTCAAACGCTTTTGCCAGGTCCAGCAGTATCACTGTAAACCCATTTCCCTTATCCAGTTCTGCCGTCACCTTGTTATAAAACTTGAGCAAGTTACTGAGGCATGATCTACCCTTCACACAGCCATGCTGTCCCCTGTATCTCATTTTCATCAATCCATTCCTGTATTTTTCCCTTGACTACTTTTTCCAAGACCTTGACAACGACTCCTGATATGCTGATCGGTCGGTTCACATGTATTTTCGTTCACATTTCGTTCACGTATTGTCGTTCACATGTAAAGATAACATCCTTATCTTTACATGTGAACATTCCTTTCAACACAATTATCTTTTGAGTTGTATTTGCAATCTTTGCTACATGGCTCTGAACTTCAGCTTCCTATCTATTAACACTCCAAGATCCCTAGCCTTATCAGTTTCTTCTAGCCTAATCCCACCAATATAATACATTGGATATCTAATCATGCTGAAGTGAATGAATTTACTCACATTAGACTGATACCCATTTTCCTATGCCCACAATTCCAGCCTATTCAAATCATTCTGCAAGTACTGCATATCAGCAGCATTCCTGATTACTGTACCTATCTTTGCGTCATCAGAAAATAGCTGTATGTTGCTTGTCAAATCCTTCCCAATATCATTAATGTACAGATTGAATAACAGTGGGCCAAGCACTGATTCTTGTGGGACACCACGTGTTACCTTAAACTTTGCAAACTCGGATCTCCCATATACCACTTGTTGATATCTGTCATTCAGCCATACTCTTATCCATGCTAATATTGTATAACCCAAACCCATTTTCTCCAATTTATGCAACAGTCTACCATGCTGTATTCTGTCAAAAGCCTTAGCAAAATCCAAAAGTATCATGGTGTATCCATTCCCATTCCCTTGTCTAGTTCAGTGCTAACATTGTTATAGAATGTGAGCAAGTTGCTAAAACATGACCTTCCCTTAGTAGACCTATGTTGTTCATTGCAAAGTAGAGATTCACTGTCAACCCATTTCTGAATGTGATCCCTAACCAATTTTTCCAAAATATTTACCACCACTCCTGAGATACTAATTGGTCAATAGTTGGATACATCGGTCTTTGCACCACCCTTGTGCAATGGAATTACCATACATTCTTTCCATTCCTGTGGAATCTTTCCTGTTCTGAGACTCATATTAAATAGCCTGGTCAAAGGAATGGCCAGTTCAGCTGAACACACTTTTAGCACACACATGCTGATACTCCATCAGCCCCTATTACTGAATTCTTATTCAATTTGTGAAACAACTCTAATGTGCAATACCTCAGCCTCACACACCTGCGTTTCTTCATCTAGTGAAGAGGCAACAGTGAGCTCAATGTTGTGTTCACCAGGTTGATAGCTTTTAACAAAATGGGCGCTCATTGAACAACCTCTTCTGCATCTGTAACCCTCACGCCATCTGGATTTAGAAGAGTATTTATCTAGTATGATTTTTTTTTCCCATTCCCTATTTATTCCATGATTTTACTATATTTCAACCTCGTGAAACATCAGACAGAAACTGTAGACTCAGATATATAAATAATACTGGAAAAGAAAAAGGTTTAAAACAAGAATCAAACTATAGAGACAGTTGCAAAATCTGAAGAAAAATTGATTGATTTCACCAACGAAGCCTGAATTGAAGTTATTTTCAAGTATAGAAAAATAAGAACCCAGTGATGGACACAAGAAAATAAAGAAGATATTATATCAAAAGTTCCTGAATAGCAAACATGTTTTCTCATAGAATATAGAGAAGATGTAGCAAACTTTATATCCTAAGTTATGTACAAAAATAATTTAACAAAAATCAAGAAAATATTTTGGAAAGCATCATCATCATGCATATCAAGGATTTAGGCCTAATATGGCCTGTTCCGGCCTTCAAAGTCATCGTTTAAGAGGACGTCCTGGTTTTCTTTTTCCTAATGGCTTGTACTTTAAGGCTCCATCCATTTATGTTTATATTTTTAAATTTTTTCTATTACCGGTTCTTGGTTTAATTCTTTCATAATTTCTTCGTTTCTTTTGTGATCAAATAGGGTATACTTTGCAGTTTTTCTCATAAACTTCATTTCTGCTGTTATTAATCTTTGTTTGTCTTTTTGTTTTATTGTCCAGATTTCGCTTCCACACATTAAGACTGGTAGGGCTAATGTATTGTATACTTTTAGTCTGGTTTGTTTTTGAACTAGGTTTGGTTTAAATATAGAGTTAATTACACCTGTTATTTTTAAATATTTTGCAATTTTTACGTTTATATCTTTTTCATTTTCATATGTGATCATACATCCTAGATAGTTAAATGAATTCACCTGTTCTAAAATCTCATTATCTATTACTATTTTAGTTCTTGCTGGATCTTGTCCTTTAAAGGCCATAGTTTTTTATTTTTATTTTGATATTATCATACCATAATCTTTGGCTATCCCATTTAGATCTAAAATAACTTTCTGTAAGTTATCTTCAGAATTTGTAATTATTATTTGGTCGTCGGCAAAGAGGAGAGTGTTTAAGTTTACTGTAGGAGAAAGTTTAATTCCTTTTGGAAAGCATAGAGAAGATAAATATCATGAAAATGGCAAAATGTTTGAAGGTTATTAAGAAAGATTAGAAATGGAAAAAGGAGTATCTCAAAAGAAACATGCTATTCTGGATGCAAGGAGTATTTAATTTGGGGAGGGGGGAACTATTAAATAAGGTAACAAGTGATAGATTATATTATGACAACTCACAACACCACAAGAACAAAATCATCATCATCATCATAAAATTCCTGACATGTACCCTCAAGAGGGTGTACAGGATATGATTGTACTACATGAACAATTTACATCATTACTAACTTCCTATCTACAATTTTCCTCCAAATCAATCTGTTACCTGTCAAGACTCCAACATTGTCAGTTCTTATATTTCTATCTTCTAAGGCACTTTTTACCATATCAGTCCACCTATATCGTGGTCTTCCTCTGGGCAGAGAACACTTGTTTTGCTAATCCTTCCTCTCCCATTCTGTTTATGTGACCATACCACCTGAGATTAGCTCTGCTAACACATTCCTGGATGCTAACAATGTCAAGTTCTTTCCTAATATCCTCATTTTTTAACATGATATTGCCATTGATGCCATCTGTTCATGCCCCTAATCTTTCTCAGGACTCTCATATCTGTGGTCTTTGGTCAAGTGTTTTACTTCTAACGCAGCTCTCAGATCCATGAGTTAAAATTGGTTTGAACACTGTAAATAAAGTAGCAAGCTGTCTTGTATACAACTAATTTAGTGTTTTGAGTAATTTCTCTCTTATTCCATATAAATTTATTCAGTTGACTTCCTACCATACCAGCTTTGTTGATTCTGTTGTCTATTTACATATTTAATTTACCATCTTCACTAATAATCATGCCTAAGTAGCTGAAATGTTTTCTTGTTCTATAGGTTCTCCATTCACAATGCACTTGATATTTTCAATGCTTCTGCTTATTTTCATTTTCATTGTCTTTGTCTTGTTATTGCTGACTTTCATACTATAAGAACAAAATAAACCAGTAATTCAATAAATTGCCAGTGTTTCTCTGCTGTCAGAGAACAAAAAAACCATTACTGTTATTATTTGTTCTACACCGCAACTATTACAGCAGGAACTCTTAAACATCAAATAATAATGAAACTCAGTGGCTTCTCAGAAAGGACCATGCAACAGCTTTTTAATTCCTGTAATCCTAGCTCAAATAACAAGAAACAGTACGTCGAGTTCCAGTTCCTTACATTTCTGGAATCTCAGAAATGTTAGGAACTTTCTAGAATTCTTAAGAAATACAATTTAGTGGCTACTTCCTATCAACAAATCCTATCATCTTCAAAAGGTTAAAAGGTCTCCTCTATCTCTCCCTGGTGTCTACCAAGGTTCCTTGTGACTCTCATCATTCTTACTTTGGACAAACTGGACACTACAGAGTGTCCAGTTTGTATTCTCTTTTCTACAGAGAAAAGAAAATTCAAGAACACCAGTCTTACATTAGCAATAGTAAATCCGAAACATCTGGCTTTGCATGGAATAGATACAGACCACAACATCCTGTTTTCTGAAACACACTTATTTCATCGATATTGGTATTAATTTGATAAAGAAAGTGCTGATGCCTTACTTCACCCATCTGAACTTAAATCAAAATGACTGCCTCTCTCTATCTAAGATATGGGAAAGTCTTATTTTAATCACACATTAATAAATATTTTTAATAGCTAGTGAATTATCAATATTGCAGTATTTCCTCAGTTATAACATTGCATTGTTTTATGTATAACATCACACAGCTCTTACTTTTTCAAATCAATCAATTGTTCACATTCTTCTTTGTAATTAACTATTGTCTCCACTGATGATGACCTGTAATATTCAGGCTGAAATATATGGCCTTAAATAAACAGTATTACTTATCCCTTCTTGTGTGTGTGTATGTGTTAACTGAAGAAACCTCTCGACCCAAATATCTGTTAAACAACAACAACAACAAAAAAAAAAAAAAAAAAAAAAATGATTAGGGAAGTACATCATCTCTAATGCTGACTACTAAACTAGTCTATCATACTTAGAATGACTTCATTGTACTGTTATTGTTTTCTTTCTCATTAGAATAAGACAGGAAAATCTTTTTCTAATCTTGTGTAAAGAAGTGTCCAGTGCATGGTCTACTAGTCCTGACTTGTCACAGTGATGAGATTTTATCTATTTCTTGCATATTTCAAAATGTACTTACCTGTTTTCATATTTGTCCAAAGTAAGCTGGATTGTTATAAAAAAAAATAGATGATACATGACAATATCACCATCACCTAGTCCAACAATACAGTATCCTAAAACACTTGCATATAGGGGTTATGTCCCTAAGGCACAGACAGATCTTAAATAATGTTTTTCATGGAAGTTGGTGATCTGTGCAGTACTTCTAGTTTTACAAGATTGCAACCAATGACCACAACTCCTGTGAAATTAATTGTTAAGCAATAAATGAATATTATATTCTATTCATCTAAAGTACATCTGAAGAGATAGTTGAAGTGCTACATAAATATAATATTCATACAAAATTATCATTATATTGGCTTGCTTCAATAAATAATTGATTCTGAATGTCTTTTTCCATTTGTTCTCTGGATGCTACAAAATGATAGTCTCTACTATCTACTTCATAATCCCGTTTGAGCCTGGTTGTCCTGACAAATTTCGAAGCTGTGCTCCACACACAACCAGGCTCAAACGGGATTATGAAGTAGATAGTAGAGACTATCATTTTGTAGCATCCAGAGAACAAATGGAAAAAGACATTCAGAATTCACACAATATATCAGACTAATAGTCCTTATCCTTTCTTCTACAGACATACTCTATCCATTAATATATCCAGGTTTGTATAAAGTGTCACATGCATAGAATGAAGACTATTATGAAGAGACAGGGAAAACTACTTGCATCTGCCTTGAAGCACATAGAAATATATAATATACCACTATTATTGTAGGTCATGACTAGCAGACCACATATTGGACACTTTTACACAGGATTAAATGGAAGAATTTCAGCATATATTATATCGGCTGCATCTCAGCATATAACATAAATCGGCTGCATTAATTGACCCAAAATATGGGAAGATTTTATTTAAAATACCATCTTCACACCAATGGCTGTAGGCCTACTTATATACTGATCCCCAGAGAGCAGATTGCTGGAATGTTAGCTAATTGCTGTTTTGTGAGAAGTGCTTTCATATCCTGAGGATGTTGGTTTGAAATCCAGTGAAATTATCAACAGGTTAATAAATTGTGTGGTTCATGTTGTTCTTTATGGTGTTTTGACAATATCATTGATATTAATTAAATAAAATCTACATATAAGTGATAGAATTATCATAGAAAATATTCAGGAGTGCAATCAGTAGTATTTATGAATAGTTAAGATAGAAAACTCTATCAGAAAACTGAAATGTGAAAAGTTTGAGCCTGAAGTATTTTCAGGACTGGGGCAACTCGTTTGTTTACACTTGGATAAAGGATTAAACCAAATATATAATTGGTAGCATAGCCAAGTGAAAAACTTCCATCAACTATCTCTAATCCAGAGAATTTTAATAATAAGATGTTGACACCTTTTGGCAACTGGTGTATGGTGATATGAATTCTGCATTACTTCCACCTTAGTATCACCACCTCTCGGTTTGGCTCCCACTGACGAGACCTCAATAAAGGTCGAAACTGGTCTGGGTAGTGACCCTTTCCATAATTATTATTATTATTATTATTTGACACCTCCAGGGAGTCCAAAGACTCATCGAGGGAGAGTGTGCCAACAGCATCGAACGATTGGTTCCCTTCCAACTACTAACCATGCTCAAACTTACTTAACTGAGCCATTAGTAGCAGAGGCTCTACCAATCGACCAATGCAGAGCATTATATTTACCCATAAAGGATATGTGCTTTGCATTATGGGACACTAAGGCAAGTGATCAGAACTTATACCACCTTTACCACGACTTGCTCCATTCCTGAAAATACTTGAGGTGCAAACTTTGTTTGCTTACACTTGGATAAAGGATTAAACCAAATATATAATTGGTTGCCTGCTATAACAAACAGCTCCTGTGATTTTTTTTAAAGTGAAAGTGACACATTAAATACAGAAATGATGGATAATGAAATAAGTAAGCTTGATATAGTGGGAAGTCAGTTGATTAAATTAATTTAGAACAAAAAAAATCAAATGATCAACCTAACAGTATTCATTCTGATAGTAGCATATGAATCTGAGATAGAATGAAGTTGATCAAAGGAGCCACAGACATGAGAGTAATGAAGAAAATTAGGGAAGTAAACAAATGATGTGAGTGATAAAACATATTATAAATGAAGGTATCAGGAAGAACTCGGCATTATTGCCAGAAAAGAACTTGATATTGTTAATATTCAAGAATGTATATAAGCAAAGCTAATCTAAGATGATATTATAGTTATCTAAACAAAATGAGAGATGGAAGATCAGCAGAATGAGTTTAATGCAGAAATGGCAGAACCAGAGAAGAACATGATATGGGTGGATTAGCACAGTTAGAAGTACTGAATAATTTGGAAGAAATTGTTGATAGAAAGATAACAATAATATATCACAAATTGCAGTTATGTCAAATTTTGTGGATGTTTTAGAATCCTAACACAGCTTGTCCTTTTCTGTTTTATTAAAACTCTCCATTCAGACACTATGTGCGTGTGTGTGAGATGTATTCATTGTGAATGGTAAAAGATTTATGGAAGGAGAATGAGATTGGGGAGCACCTGTGTAAGAAGCGTTTTTAAGCAAGTGCTAGAAGTGTGGAGAGACAGAGTAAGAAGTATGAAAGTGGAGAGTTGAACAACAAAAGACAGGAAAATGCAAGCAAGAATATTGGCAAGGTATTGGAAGTAAAGTGGTGGAAATAAGCGAGGGGAACCCAATATAAGTGATAACATGAAAGAAATGGTGGAAAATAGAAAAATAATGTGATGGTAATGAAAGCTTAGTGCACTTTATGTACATAGTCCTTTATAGGATGAAACATGGAGTAGAATAGTTGGAAAAATTCTTGGTTTCCTGCAATGATATTGCAGAGAAACAAAAGAGACAGGTGCAAAGGAAGAAAAAACAGTGTGAAAGAGCAAAAGATGAGAAAGTTTTTTTTATGGAGACTATAATAAGGAAAGTGCTTGAGGAGAGTGTTGTGGAAATTGTTTTTCCTTGGACAAAGGTAAAGATATTAGTGATGCTGTTCGGATGCAAAGAAGGAAAAATGAGAGAGATGATTATTTTGACAAATACAAATGATCTGGCAGGTAACAAGTGTGATATGTGAGAGGATATGAAAGAGTTGCTGGCACGAGAATAAGAAGAGTGAGAAAGTAAAGATTACAAGTCTGCTCTTACTGTAGTATAGTAGAAGTGAATTGAAAGTCATTGGTTGTAAATGAGTTGTGCAGTAGGAATAGTATAGAGTTTGTGGACGTGGGAATGAATTTGATGGATGAATAGACATATATAAGGCTGATGGTTTGCATTTCAATTGATTTGGAATTAGGTGTCTTGAGAAAGTGTTGTTCATTGAGAATTCATAAGTGCAGAGTCAGGAAAACTATAGTTTTTAGGAGTAGAGGGGCACAAGTGAGTATACTTGTAGGCTCCTTAAGTGGTTGAGTGAGAGAATGATCAAATGATGCTGAATGTAGCTCCTCAGGTTCTGAAATTGAGTGAGATAGTTGGCATGCAGTGTGAAGGAGGAAGGTTGTGGGCCGAAGGGAAAACTGCACTTTATGTATGCAAATACCAGAATAACCAAGGAGGAGTTTTTGCTTTGATTAGGTTAATTTGGACAAAATTTATAGGTGAGACTTGATTGATGGAGAACAATATAGTCATATGGATAGAATGCAATAGGTATATTATTTTCAGAGAGGACAAGGGAACAGGATGGGGAAGGGGTTGCTGTTTAGACAGATTGAATTCAAAAGGATAGAAGTTTAGCAGGAAGACAGGGATGTGAAGAAAACACTGCATTTGAAATCATCTGATGTGAAAGAACTCAATTGGGGAGGGGGGGGGGTGGATATGGAGTTGGTTGTTACTTTAGACCAGAAATGCAAGAGAGAGAGAGTGAGAGAATATGAATGGCATGCATCAGTAAATCATAGTGCATTGAGTCCAGAGCAAGTAATTATTATGGGGGGGGGGAACCCCAACTACAGGGATTTCAGACATCATATAATGAAGGATACTTGAGTTAGAGAGTACTAGAGGTAGCATCAGAGAATTTGACATTTGGCAAGCCAAGGTAGCAACATTTTCCTTGGGAAGAGTGATTGTATAGTCTTGACATAGGAGACTGTCAAGTGTGGAATTTTCAGTAAAGAAGGTGAATTTGCAGAATTACAAAACCAGCTTAGAGTAGTGCCATGACATGAGAAATCTGAGGGGGGGGGTTAGGTGTTCAGTGCATGGAAAATAGTCAAGGAGTGTTTGAATGAAGCAATATCAGACTGTATACCCGGAGTCAGGAGGATAAATGATAGGAATTAGATGGATCAGTAGCATCATTAATAAGTGAGAGTTGCAGAAAAAGAAAAAGTTGTGCAGGGTATATATATAAAAAGAAAAGTGATCAACCTCATGAGCAGTAGAAGGAACAGGCAAAAAGGGTGACCAGCATGGTAAGGAAGGCAAAAGTAAATTATGAGATGAAGCTAGATGAGCAGGCTTGACCAAAAGAAAGACAAAAAAGAAGCTAGATGACCAAAGAGTTCTCTTGCTATGTTGAAAATAAAAGGAAGAACACTTATGGAAAGATATCTTTAACAGACGGACCTCTACTTACAAATTTTCAAGGTACAAACAATTTCCATTTGATGAACACTGCATGGGCTAATAAACTGCAACCCTCCTTCACTTAATGAACACAGAATCTCATGTTTATGAACATTTTACGATGCTTCAAGTTCACCAATACATTGATGAAGTCAACAATATATCTTATGAAAATAAATTCAGCTTACAAACGCATCTCAAGAAATGAATTATGTTCAGAAATTGAAATTCGCCTGTACTAATTATAGGGAGATAAGACAAAATAGTTGATCATTTTGCATGAATGTTCCTTCCAGGTAGAGATATCGCAGTGTCAGATGTGGCACTGACTTGATCTGAGAATAGAAGTAAATTAATTTGTCATGCTTTGGATATTGCAGAATCTTAATGCAAATACAATCATTAGATTAGATGAGATGTCAGCTCATGTATTATAAGAACGTGCAAGGGAATTGGCAACTTCTTTGACCATGCTGTTTAATTCAAAGTCTTGGCTCTGAGAAGCTGCCAAGGGAGTGGAAAGAGAACAAAATAATTTTTTTATATAAAGGAGGCTCCAGGACAGAGTTAGGAAATTACAGACTAATCAGTATCTTAGGAGTGGCAGTTAAGTTTAGAGAAGTTTATAAAAAGCAATATTCAGAAATAGGTGAACAAGAAATAATACTCTATAGAGGCAGTATGGTTTGTGAAAGGTAAGTCCCCCTTAGTAATTTTCTCACTTTTTATAGTAAAGTGACAGTTGAGTTGGATAAAGGAAATTACTCTACAGTGATACTGCTGGACTTATTGCAAAAGCACTCAACAGGATACCTCATGGAATTACATAAACTGGAGCAAGTGAGGTTGGATATGAAGCTGGTAATATGGATAAGAGGGTGGCTAATAGATATCATGGATAATAGATATCAGAGTTGTGTTTGGGGAAATTGAATCTAGGAGAAATTGTATGACCAGTGGTATACTGCAAGGTTCTGTACTTGGTCTGCTGCTATTTAATATGAGCATCAGTGGCATAGGAAATGATTTAAGAGGAAATATTCGGTTGTTTGCAATGATGCAAAATTAGAAAGAACAATAGTCAATGAAGAATTGATATAGAGATCCTGTATCACGACTGAAATAGGCTGACAATGTGGACAGAAAAGAATGGCTACCAGTTTGGTATGGCACGATATGGAGCCATGTACTTTGAAAAGAAAAAGAAATAACAAGATGCATACACTCTGATGGAAGTGGTCTGTAGGAAATCAACAAGTCTGGATTTGGGGGGGGGGGGTGATTTTGGACAGAGAATTGAGGTTTAGAGGGCATATTGCAAAGGTGGCCAAAACAGCTCATTAAATTACTTGGATGTGGAAGAATACACACTTACAAGCAAGAAGATAGGGAGGTTATTTCTCTTTATAATGTTTTAATAAGACCACATCTGGATTACTGTATGCTGATCTTCTTGTGTGGATTCTTTGAGGTGATTGAGGAGGATCCAGAGATGAATAACTAAGATTATGACAGGTCTGTGGAATGTTCCGTGTAAGGATGGATGTGAAAGTGATAGAAATATATAAGTTATTAATTAATTAATTATCGTATGATGATACAGCAGCCATGAGTTCCCTTTATGGGAATGTACGGGACCATCTCAGTTAAATAAAAATCTCAGGAGGAGATATAAATGTAGAAAGTATTTCTAGCCTGGCTCCCACTGATGATACCTCAATAAAGGTCGAAACCGGTCTGGGTAGTGGCCCCTTGCCTTTAATACAAAACATCATACATCCCCTTCTTGGAGATGTGTTTTGGCATTAAGGGTAAATATTAAGATTAGTGATCAGAGCTTGCTCCACCTTTACCACGAGTTGCCTTGATCTTGCACTACCTGTAGGATCAGCTAGTCTTGCATAAATTGCAGGCGCAAACTTGACATTTTGTCTGTTTGCTTACTTGGGAAAAATGGAGTAAAACCAGGTTTAAAATTGCTTGGTATCTTTAACATAACTATACCCAAGTTAAAAATACTTTCTACATTTATATCTCCTCCTGAGATTTTTATTTAATAAGGTTATAACACCTTATGGTAACTTGTTTTGGTAAAATACTTACAAGCTCTGCATTACTAAATCTTGGTATTTCTAGCCTGGCTCCCACTGATGAGACCTCAATAAAGGTCGAAACCGGTCTGGGTAGTGGCCCCTTGCCTTTAATACAAAACATCATACATCCCCTTCTTGGAGATGTGTTTTGACATTAAGGGTAAATATTAAGATTAGTGATCAGAGCTTGCTCCACCTTTACCACGAGTTGCCTTGGTCTTGCACTACCTGTAGGATCAGCTAGTCTTGCATAAATTGCAGGCGCAAACTTGACATTTTGTATGTTTGCTTACTTGGAAAAATGGAGTAAAACCAGGTTTAAAATTGCTTGGTATCTTTAACATTGATATATCGGATGTACTAATTTCTCGTAACTTACCAAAAAAATTACTAAATAGAGGATATTTTCATTACTTCATGTTATGATGTAAATATTGTAAATTGCTTAATGTTTAAACTTTGCTGTTTTTGTGTAAATACTTATAAATTGCTGGGAGAAACGATAATCCGATTAAGTGAAAATGGCCAGAATCTAAACATGTGCTACAAGTACACATGCACCCTTTTTTAGATAAGCACGAAGTTCTCCCCTCACACACACACACACACCGAAGAGCACGCTAAGATTTCTGTGTGTGGCGCTAAGTACTGGGAGACATAGGGTGACACGTAAAAAGAGGAGGAGAAAAGGATGATGTAGAAAGGAACGATGGCGCGCTATTTAAAAAGCGTTGCAGCACCTAGCCAGCTCTCTTGCTCTTGTGTTTTTGGAACCTCCTGGTGACACCTTCTTGTCCCCTGTTTTCGACTTGGCCATCGAGACAAAGACTGGGAACATGCCGCGATATCCATGAAAGTTTGCTGGTCAGCAATCAGCCCAGCAGAAGGAAGCCTCCAATTTCCCTGGAGATAACAAAATCATGTTGAGCCAGTTGACCAGAGAATGACAAGCACTTACTTTCGGCGGTGGAGATAAGTCCTGCCCGGATCCTCTGAAGGATATTACAGATAAGGTAGAATGAACCAGGAGTCGAAAACAAATGTCCAGTCATGAAGTGTGTGATGGTCAAATAATTCCCCAGCAGTTGGTAATGTACAGTTTATGTATTAATAAGTAACTGTGTTTAAAGAAGAAATTCTGTAACTATAGGAAGGACTTTAGGGATTGTTTTCTTTTAAAGTAGAGTAATTATGAGATTTTAGTGAAGGAATTAGTGTGGAAGCACGTGGAGCTAACTTAGTGATTCAATAAGTAACAATCCTTTAGTATTGAAATTCTAATAACACATTCTTAATATAGAATGTGTTATTAGAATTGATTTTCCTTTGTTTTGCATGCTATGATAAAAGTAGAGAATTTGAATAGCTATGCTCATCCTTTAGAATTAGTGCATTAATATATAAGTGAATGTTCATAAAGTGTAAGATGTCTCAATTGAAATTAAATGTTTTCTTCTTTAAGTTTAACTGATGACTTGCCTGATTTTTTTTCTGTATTGCACTTTCTCATTAAATTCAGACCACAGCGGGACCATTCACTTATATATTAATGCACTAATTCTAAAGGATGAGCATAGCTATTCAAATTCTCTACTTTTATCATAGCATGCAAAACAAAGGAAAATCAATTCTAATAACACATTCTATATTAAGAATGTGTTATTAGAATTTCAATACTAAAGGATTGTTACTTATTGAATCACTAAGTTAGCTCCACGTGCTTCCACACTAATTCCTTCACTAAAATCTCATAATTACTCTACTTTAAAAGAAAACAATCCCTAAAGTCCTTCCTATAGTTACAGAATTTCTTCTTTAAACACAGTTACTTAATAGGGAGGCTACGATTGCATAAATAAGTTATAGTGAAATAAGATAGTATGCTAAACTGTGTTCTGGTTCCTTGATTCTGCACTCTTTGTTAATCTAGGATTCAGGGTGGCACAGGATAATAGAAATTTTCCCTGAATCTGAAAAAGGAATCAGATCCAGTATTGATACAAAGGAATTGGTGTTGACCATTAGCAATTTCTTTGTCTTATATCCAGTAGCATCGTTCTTAAGAGTAAATAACGGCCCTGAGAGAATATTGAGATTGATTAAAATATAGAGTAAAAGTGACAAATAAAGTAAGACAAAGTGAGAGAAGTTAATTAAAATATTTGAATTAAGAACAATAATTACAAATGTATCCAGACATACATTTTACAAACAACCAAAAGGATAAAGATTTTACAATAATGTCATAATTTTGGGAAATTACATTTAAAAGCAGGTCTTTATGATATGTTAATTTAATGGAGTTAATTTAACTTAATAACTTAAGTTAATTTAATTTAACTTAATTTAAGTGCTGTTGTTGAAGGGACGTAAAGATACACAAACATTGTGCAATAGTGGTGACTAATCAGTTCATTAATGAACAGCGGTGATTCGTGCCAACAATACAGTACATACTGTACAGTATATAAAAAAGCAAAGGTGAACACACAATAAATCAAAATAGGCCTACAGTATAACCATACAATCAACAATATGAAAAAAATAATGTACTGTAATAATAAAATAAATAATAATTATTAAATAAAAATAATAGTACACAAAATAATAATACGTAATAATTTTTTAAAAAATTTTCTTTCAAACCGCAGTTCAGATTACTGGAGGGTTAGAGAGGTTTGGATTAGCGACATACCACTGTAATATATATTTTTTTAATTATGACATCTCTGTCCTACAGTAGAACTGATAATGATGCTCCTTTCAATTACTCACTTTGATTTATTCTGAAGATTACAGTAGCTCTCAGCTTGCTTATTAGACAGACACTAGTGTTTCGTCATCTTTGTTTTGTTGTTGTTGTTTGTTTGTTTGTTTGTTTACACTCATCATCATCAATTTCTTGATATGTATACCACCAAGGTATGTTCAGGTTACTTTGACAACAGTACATGATTAAGTTTACATTATTATTAATCTCCTTTCAATAATTTTCCTCCAAATCAATATATTAATAATAAGCATTCCAATATTGTCATATCTAATATTTCATGCTTCTAAGGCACTTCTGACTGAATCAGTCTACCTAAATCTTGGTCTTTCTTTGGGTCTCTTTCCTGCCATCTTGGCATCAAACATCTGTTTTGCTAACTTTTCTTCACCCATTTTATTTAAATGGCCATACAACATTAGATTAGCTCTCATGACACATTCTTGAATGCGAATAATTTCAAGTTCCTTTTGATATCTTCATTTTTAATATGATTCTGCATTGATGCCATTGGTTTACTCCACTTCTCAGAACCCTCATATCTGTGGTCTCTAGACTTTGATCAAGTGGTTTATTCCTAACCCAACTCCCAGATCCATAACTTAAAACTGGTTTAAACACTGTTGTATATTACTAGTTTCATGTTGTTTTGGCTAATTTCTCTCTTATTCCATATAAATTTATTCAGTTGACTTCCTACCATACCATCTTTGTTGATTCTGTTGTCTATTTCCATACTTAACCTGCCATCTTCACTAAAAACTGTGCCTAAATAGCTGAATTATTTTACTTGTTCTATAGGATTTCCATTTAGAATACAGCTGAAGTTTTCTATGTGCCTGGCTATTTTCATAGTTTTGTTATTTTTATTGATTTTCATGTTCAAATTTGTTACAGCTGTTATTCAATTTAATTAGTGAGACTTGCACTAGATGTGCTTAGGAGTACAACATCATCTGCCTAAAGCAAAAAGCTAAGTTTGACATCTCCAATTCTAATATCTAGCTTGATGCCACTTTCTTTCATAATGTGATCCATATAGATGATGAATAAGAGTGGAGATAATGTTCATCCTTGTTTTATCCCTGATTTTATATCAAACCTTCTTCCTGTATTTCCTTCAATTCTAACTGCTGACTGACAACTTAAATATAGACTATGTATTGCTCTGTATAATGTTCCATTCACCCCATATAATTGTAGTATTTTGAAAAGTTTTTCTCTGGGCACCTTGTAGTATGCATTTTCCAGATCTACAAAACTTAAGTACAGATCCTTGTCATAACCCCACGATTTCTCAACTATTTGTCTTAAAGTGAAAATCTGATCTTGACAACCTCTATTTAGCCTGAACTCAGCTTGTCCTTCTCCAAGTGTTTCACTTCCACAATCTTTCTCAACCCTTTTTCTAGTGTTTGCATAAATCTTACTTGGAACACTCAGTGGAGAAATTCCTCTGTAATTCTCACATTCAGTTTTATTTCCTTTTTTATAGATGGGTACTATGAGAGCTCTACTCCAATCATTAGGAACTCGACCTACTGACCTTGCTCTCTGAATTATGCAGTGTAGCCACTGCAAAATTTTTAGACCTTCATACTTAAGAATTTCTAGTTGAATATCATTCACTCCAGCGGCCTTTCCACGTTTGAAGTTTTTGATGGCTTTTTCTCCCTCAAGTATTGATATGTACTTCTCTTTGCATTATTCTTGAAATTTTTCTAGTATGATTCTGTCACTGTTTGGTTCGTTTAATTGTCTTTCAAATTAATTACTTCAGACATCTAGTATATCCTTATCTTCAGTTTCATATCACCTTTGTCATCTTTGATTCATTTTACAGTGCTCTTTCCTCCATTTCTAAGCTTCTTCAATAATTGCCAGAACATTTTGCCATCTTCCTGATATTTATTTTCTATATTCTTACTAGTCTTCCCATAACTTTTGTTTTGCTACTTTTACACACAGCTTACATATCTCTCTCTGTATTCTTTTAGGGCAGGCCTGCACAACATATGGCCTGCAATGCTATTTATTTTGGCCCATCTGCCTGATTGAAATTAATTAATCATACAGGGGAATATGAAATTAGATGATTTGAATTAAATTTTTACCAAGACTCTGCATGTTTACGTTCATGCGATTAATGTCACAATCATGTTTCTTTCAACTCGACAATAAATTGCATTTGCCGTTATTCCCACTGTTGTATTTAATAACAAATTATTGCAATTGCTTCAAGGTTTTGTTAGTGCTAGTGTCGCTGGGGAGAAATTCAAAGTTACATCTCCGTGATAACGACTTGATGTCTACGAACGAGAACGAATCGTATTACAAAAGTTAGCTGTGCCTTGACTGGCTTTGGGAGTGTAGTGGTTGGGTGTAGCTGGAGCAATACTTTACATAACTGTTATCATAACCTGCATTATTGTGAGTTTTTCATCATTAGTTTTTGTAATTAATATTGTCGATCTCGACACAATGAGCTTAAGTAAAAAGTGTAAAATAGATTCGGAACATCGAGCATTTAACCCTGAGTGGACAAACACTGAGAATATTTCACTGAGAATAAGCGTCATATTTTCAGTGAAATTATTAGTAAACTTTGTGTTTATGTTTAAGTGGTTTTTATTGAGAAATTTTGCAGCTATATCTGTTTGTAAATAATTTTGATTATAATTTTAATTGTAACTCTCTAAAAAATTTAAATATGCATATTAATTAGTATTTACTCTAGACCTACTAACAAATTTACTTAAGTTTAGCTGCAGTGGACTTGTCTAAGATTCAAGATCTGAAGTGACATGGCCCTTGGTTAGGTGGTCCAGTTGGATTTGGCCCTCAAAGACAATCAAGTTGTGCAGGCCTATTTTAGGGCATATGCAAACTTATTTGCTAGTAACTTTTGGTATGCTTTCTTATTTTCCAGGACTGCTTCTTTAACTTCTTGTGTCCACCATGGTGTTCTCATTTTTCTATATTTGCAGAGAACTTCACCACATACCTCCTTAGCTGAATCAGTGAATCAATGTTTTCTTCAGAGTTTGCCACTGAGACTCCAAGATTTGGTTCTTGTTTTCAATTTGTTTCTATTTTTTTTTCATTAATGTTTGTATAGTTGAGTCTACAATTTATTTGTGAAAGCTGCTCAACTTTAATTCTTTTTAAAAATTTCTTACATACTGTTCTTTTCAATGTGATGTCCATTTTTATCCTGCTTAGTACTAAGTAATGGTCACTTCCAATTTCAAATCTTCTGTACACTCTTGTATCCTGAACTAGCATGAAGATATTGCTATCAAGAATGATGTTGTCATTAAGGCTTTTCATATTTCTTGTGTCTTCTCTCCATGTGAACTTGTGCACATCTTTATGTTAAAACATGGTATTAGTAATGTCCTGAGCAGAAGTCCAGTAAATACTTACCATTAGCTTTTGCCCTTTTCTCCAAATTTTCCCAAAATGTTCCTATATACTTGGTGGGATTCATTTCCTACTCTGCTGTTCAGATCTGCAAACAATAACCACTTTTTCCATTTACTTTATGCAGAGTGTAGTCCTGAAAGAAATAGTGCCAGGGCTTTACCTTGGAAACAAAAAATCTAGAGCACGAAGTGCAGCATTATTATTATGATGGCCATATGGCAGAGAGATTGCCTTGTTTTTTGAAACGAAAATGACAAGAGAGGCAAGCTGCTATTTTTTGACCGAAAGCTGGAAATGCATTATAAGTCTCATTATTATAATTCTTATAATTTATTATAACGAATTTAAAAATTTTGATAGTTTTAAAAAAATACCAGGGTGTCCCCCTGGCATGCCCTGTCCCGACTATACCCCTGACTTTATATCATCTGCTTGTTGTAATGACTCAAAAAAATTCCTCCACTTCTTCTTCTTTGGAAGAACCTTCTGTGGTACCATAGGCACAAATAAGTTTCATTCATTGTCCATATTCCCATTTTCAAATTTGAAACTGCCTTCCGATCAAGAAGTTTATCTTCATGTTTGGTATTGAATGCTGTCACTACTCCTTCCTTTCCTTGATCATTGTTGCCTTAAAATAACATCCTATGCTTATTATTTACTAAGATCTCACCTGTTTTTTTTTTCTTTGTCTCAGTAATGCCAATTATGTTCATGTGGTACTTTTCCAATTCTTCTGCAAGTTTGATTTCCTTTCCATTAATACTTCCTTATATTGATGGTTTTCCTATCTTCAATTCTTCTAATGTGGGTTTATTCTTCTTCTTCTAGATGTCAAGTAGGAGGAGCTTGTTCCAGTAGCTGACTTTTCACTGTTCGCTCTGGTTCCCTGATGAAAACAGCAGCGGCCTTGTTTAACCAAGTGGCGTCCCAGCCAGCATGAAATCTCATCATGTTGTACCATCATATGCATTTGTGGTTTAAGCCAATAGAGAGTACAATTTGGTTGGCTAAGCCCCAAATTGCCAGCCCATCATCGTTCATTCAGTTCCCAGTGTATACTTACTAACAGAGCGCAAAACATAAGGTGAGGATTGGACATTAGCTCAGAAGCCCCAGTCAGTTCTCAGCATTCCTGAAAGGCGATGTGGAGGTCTCTTCCCAGTTATTTGGCTTTGATCCTTAAACAACCCTTGTTTTCACTCTTATTGATTTTATTTCACTTTGTCTTTTATTTTATTTTATTTTTCTAAACTTTATGTGATCTGATCCCTCCTCACCACTGTATACCATGGAAGCCTATATTTGCATTTTCATGAGTTCTCCTTTTTTCTTTTATTTCCTTGTTTGATAATGAAATTTCAAATGAGAAGGTTCTGCAACATCTCTGACAGTAATAATATCCATTCCCTTAAGGAACAACATCAATCTGGTAAATACTTAATTATTTCTTTTATTCTTGCCAGTATCTTTTTAGTAATAATGAAATAGCATAAATAATAATAATAATTAAAAGCAACAACTGCCAGTATCTGCACATGCATGCACTCACACAGAGGAGAGAGAGAGAGCAATTTGACTTATAGGCTTCACTTCTGTCAGGGTTTTTTTTTGTTGTAATAAAACTGTGTTAGCCTAAAATGGGAAACAAGTGCAACTAACCTTAGCTCATGACTGTGGAGGCTAAGTAAATAAATTCTCTACTTTTTACCCTGAGGCTGTGGTATTCAAATCACACTATGGCACGGGATATGGATATTTATGAAAGTGCTGTAGGTTGGAGGTGATTTCCATTAATGTGACTCCACTGCTTTTCCTATTCAAGTTTGAAGTAAAAATAAATAAATAAATAAATAAAAATAAAGACCTTGTTTGGTTTGCAAAGCAGCAGTACTTGTTTCATAGTCCAATCTCTATATTAACTGTTTGTTTCGAATAACCATTTTGCTGAAAGGTTGTAAGAAGAAATTGAAGTTCTTTGTTAATATCTTCTTCACAGAGGAGTGAGTGAGCATGAGCACGTTTGCCTAGCATAGAGATAATATCAAGTTTTTGAAGTAGATTGTGATGGGACTGTGCATGGAGATATCTAGTGGTGTGAGTTTTTTAATTACTTTTTAATCCACCTCCTCACCATACTGAAGATAGAAATAGTGAAAAGGGCTACATATCCCTACCATATATCAGTCTTTGGCAAAATTAGCCAAAGTTCTTAAAAAATATAACATCCAGACTGCTTTCACCCCTCTTCTGAAACCTCATTCCTTGCTCAGTAGGCCAAAACAAAAACATAACAACCTGAAATATCCTAGTGCTTACTGAATTTGGTGCAACTGCTATTAGCCTTATTTTGGCCAGATGGAAAAATCCATCGAATTATGTCTTTAGGAACATAAAAGAGATATCACCTACGTAGGTGATATCTCTTTTATGATCTGTCGAACCATGTCCTGAATTCTTCTGATGCTAATCAGGAAAACTTCATTCATTCAGTCTTATGGGACAAATCTAAAAATATCTTTTGATGCTATGATGAACTGGAAAGAAGAATTGTAGAATCCAAAGAAATCATCCTCACTCAAGTACATCTCAACACAACAACAACAACCTCAGCTATAATCGGTCAGACTGTCATTGCGTTGCCATTCAACTTTGGCATTCACGAGATGTTGAATGCATGCACACGTCCAGCAATGAAGAAATACGCAGAACAGCTTAAAATGTTAATACGCTAATGCTTTAATGTATAGTTTTTTGGGCTTTTGCAATTTTTGTTGGTTGTTCCCTCTTGTTATACACCCGAAGAATTCTTCTATGAAGACGAAACTAGTCATGCAATCTACTTAATTAAAATAGTATTTTTACTTTTATCTCACGGCTTTTAGTCATTTAATCTTTGTTTGAAAAAAAAAATGTTTCTCAGCAGAGTATATCTGTTATATCATATATACACACACACACATACACATACATACAAATGCACTGTTCAAACCAATTTTAACTTATGGATCTGAGCTGAGGGCTGGATTAGAAATAATCAGTTCATCAAAGGACACAATATGAGAGTTCCAAGAAAAATTAGGGGAATGAATGGTGGCACCTTCACTGACAGAATCATTAAAAATTAATATATTAGGAAGGAACTTGGCATTCTTGGTATTCAGGAATGTGTGAACAGAGGAAGAGGAATGGAAGAGGAAATGTTAGCAAACCAGGTATTTTGTACCAGAATGGTAAGAAAAATGATCCAGAGGAAGACCAAGATTTATGTGAATTGATGCAGTAAGCAGTTCCTTAGAAGAATGAAACATAAGATCTGGTAATAGTAGAGTCCTGATAGATATTGATTAATTTGGAGGAAAATTGTTGATAGGAAGCTAGTAATCATGTAAACTTTTCATATAGTACTATCACAGTATCCTTGAGAGAATTTAATGATAATGGTCCTTGTTTTTCTGACCCCTCCCCATAGTAATTTAAAATTAAAAAAAAATAAAAGGAATGAATCAGTTGTTTGTCTAATGAAATAGACTGAAATAAATTTGTGTGTGCGTGTTTTTCTGCAGCTTCTTTTTTTATTAGCTGCAGAAGAAGAGACTCCTATTTTGGAATAGGTGCAGTCCATTAAAGAAAATGTAAATTATCAAATGTGGTTAAAGAATCAAACTTAAAACTACTTTTATTCATACATCGAATTCATGATGGAAGAAAGTCTGGTCTAGTTTACCACCCATGAAAGTTTGTTTTGGAAGATAGACTAGTTTCTAATTATCATCAAACACTGAATGCCATATGACATTTCCCGAAGGGTGTACACAATCTAGAAAGTTCACAATCTATGTTTATTCCTACTTATTTTTTTTAAAAACACAGTAGTACCTTGAGTACTATGGATGCTGTTACATCATTTATTTTCAGCATTTTTAAAGAATGTTATCTCCATGAATGTCAAAATGTAATTTTATGTTAATTTATGATGGTGCATCAGTAGCAGTCACGAACTTAAATATTGTATAATATGTTGTATGTATGCATCCTCTATACTTCATAAAGCAGGCATTTTTATTTATTGTTTAAGATTATTATGATTTTAATGTATATGTGATGATATATGTTATGATGTTAATCTGCCATTTCACAAAAATGTTTTATGAAGTTTTATCATTCATTAAATTAATAGCCAGGGGTCTCCAACTTTTTGGAAGGTGGGCCAAATATGGGATGGTTTTTTAATTATGATACAGACTGTTTTCAACTTGTGAAAATAATGTTTATAAAATATAAATTGAATAGACCTGTTTACACTGAATCTTTATTCTCTTAAATCTATGTTAGATATGATAAAAACAAATAAATTACTGAAAATATTTTATGGAATAGGCACAAGGATCCTAGAAGTTGTGTAAAAGTGTAGTAGAAAGAACATAGAAACTTTTTGCTCGAGAGTGGGAAATGAGTGGAAGGGATTGACAGAGGTGGTCATGAGTGCTTGACCAGTGAATGAGGTGAAGAGTGTTATAGGCATTGTGTGCAACTGTAAATAGGACCATAGGTAATCCAGAATCTTAAATCTAATATAACAATTATCATGTTAAATTAGTACATCATTGTTACTAAGAAAACTATCTATATGAAAGAATGTTTCTCTGATGTTATTTTATATAGAATATAGTTTTTGATGTAGTTTTTTAATTAATTAAAGTAATTAATTAATTTATTTATTTTTATTTTATTCTATTTTTACTAAAGGTCATGCCAGTAGAATAACTGTTGATCAAATTATTGTTTTCTTTAGCATACTGTGTGAAATGTAATTCAGCTTGTCTCTGTATATATATGTATACTCCAGATGATGATGACCTTAATATGAAGGTTGAAACATCGGGAAATTAAAATAGTTATTTATAACATGGTTGTAGAGTCCATGATTTATCTAAAATGGTTAGTATAAGCTTCGTGTTATGAGTCTTTGGACTGCATGGAGATTCCTGTATAATAATAATGAAATATTGAAATATGGGTTGTAAGGAGTTATAATATATTCTCCTTGCCTAGTGACTAGTTCAGATGCCTTCAAGAAAATCAATTGTATGTTGTAGGCTGTAGTTTAGAGAACCCTGAATTAAACAGTAAATAAATAAAAAAAATAAATAAATGTGTCACATATTGCTGTTTTAAATTTTTCTTAGAACGATATAGGATACAAAGTGATTCCTTTCCTGCCCTATGGTTGCTTACTTCAGAATTAATTCGACGGCTGCACAAATACTTTAAAAGGGAAATTGGAGGTGAAGAAATAAAGTGTTCTTTTTTATCTACCATCCCGTTACAGAGTTATTTCACCACCATAGAGGAGCATTTTGAGGTAATGTATGAATAGTGAGGTAAAGTGGTCATGTTTTTAGAAACTTAAAAAAAAACTTTTATCTGTTTAGGACAGTTTTATAAAAAATTGTTCCTAAATTGATTGTCAAGACAATTTTTGTGTAAATTTTCCTAAATTGGTTGTTATTTAATTTAGCAGATCTTTTGCTCTAGATTGTGAATTTTACATGATTATATAAATATAATCATGTAAAAATATAGAAAATATTATTTCTATATTAAATATAAATATAAAAAGCATGATTTAGCAATTATGAACACTTGGTTTAAGAAACATCCAAGAAGATTGTACACATGGAAAGCCCCAGGGGAGGATATAAATTGTAGAAGAAATCAGATAGATTATATTTTGATAAACAAAAGATATAGAAACATTATAAAAGATGTGACAACATATCCAGGAGCAGACTGTGATACAGATCACATATTGTTGTCAACTAAGATAAGGATTAATCTAGAAAAGGTAACTACAGGGAAATGGAACAAATCATGGAACATGGAGCGGCTGAAGATACCAAGTACGGCGAATGAATTCTCAAAGAAAGTGGAGGAAGAAATGAACGAGAAATATACAAGAAAATGATGATGCAAGTGAAAAATGGAAGATTCTGAAGGAAAGCATAATTACTGCTACAGAATTACATTTAGCTAAAAAAGAGGAGGAAAGAGAGAAAAGAAAGAAACCATGGATGATGGAAAATATTTTGAGGAAAATAACACAAAGAAGAACGTTAGTTAATAGTAAAACAGAGGAGGAAAAAAAGCAGTATAAAGACTTGATTAGGGAGATACAAAGAGAGATAAGAAGGAAAAAGGAAGAGAGTGGTTAGATGAAATAAGTAAAGATACAACAGCAAAGGCAGAAAGAAAGGACATAAAAGGTGTTTATAAAAACATTAATATGATGACAGGAAGGAGAAAGATGCTAAGGACTGGAGCAATCAAGAATGAAAGAGGTGAAATTCTGATAGAAAAAGAGAAGATATTACAGAGATGGGAAGAATATGTAAGTAAACTTTACGAAGACAGGGAAAGAGGAGAAAATCGAAGGAAAGAAAGAACATAGTGGACAGAGACTGTGCATCATGAGGGAGGAATTGAATCTAGCAATTCAAAAGATGAAAGAAGGAAAATCTCCTGGAATAGATGGTATACAGATAGAACTTATAAGGAATATAGGTGAAAAAGGTATGGAAGTGTTATGGCAAATTATTAACGGAATTTATGAAGGACAAGAATTACCAGAGGAGTTTAGAAGATCAATTTTTATCCCCATTCCAAAAAAGACGGGAGTTTTAGACTGTAACAATTTTAGAACGATAAGTCTTATAACTCACACAGCAAAAATTCTGGTGCAAATAATTTTAGAGAGAATTAGGAATAAAATAGAAAAAGAAATGAATGAGGAACAGTTTGGATTCAGAACCAACAGAGGAACTAGAGACGCTATAACTTGTCTAAGAATTATTGGGGAGAAAACACTAAACCATGGTGGAAAGTTGTTTTTGGGATTTCTAGATTTTGAAAAGGCATTTGATACAGTGAAACATGAAAGGCTTTTTGACATTCTAGAAAATACTGATATTGACTCTTATGACTTGGAAATTTTAAAAAGATTATATTGGTCACAAATATTATCAGTATGTGTAAATGGAGAGGAAACAGGAGAATTCCCAGTGGAGAGAGGAGTCAGGCAAGGATGCAAGTTATCACCATTATTGTTTAACTTTTATAGTGAACAAATGTTTAGAGAGGCACTTGAGGATGTAGAAGAAGGAATAAAAATAAACGGAAGAATCATTAATAACTTAAGATACGTGGATGATGTAGTAGTGATGGCAGAAAGTGAAAATGGGTTACAACAAATCATTCAAAGAATTGAAAACTCTTGTAAAGAGTATGGACTAAGAATTAACACAAAAAAGACCAAGATAATGATAATGGGTAGAAAAATAGGAGATAATGTAAAAATAAGATGTAGAGGAAAGATTTTAGAAGAAGTGGAAAGATTTCAATATTTAGATAGTTGGATCTCAGAGAAAGGAACTTCAGAGTTGGACATTAGAAATAGAATAGGTAAAGCTAAATCGGTATTTATGGAAATAAAGAGAATTTTAATAAACAAGAACACTAAAATAAGCGTTAGAATTGGAATAGTTAAAGCAACAGTTTGGAGTATTGCAAGTTATGGAAGTGAGTCATGGACACTAAGAAAGAGAGATATGGAAAAAATTAATGCATTGGAAATGTGGTGTTATAGAAAGATGGAAAAGATTAGCTATACAGAAAGAATATCAAATCAAGAAGTTTAAAGATGAGTTGGGATGGAAAGAACACTGTTAAAGAATATTATGCAAAGAAAGACTAGATTTGCAGGACATCTTCTGAGAGGTTCTTCGGGACACCTGACAAGAACTATATTACAAGGGAAAGTTGAGGGGAAGAGAAGATGTGGAAGACCAATTAGAGAGTGGTTTAATGACATCGTGGAATGGACTGGTTTAAGAATGATGGAAGCAACAGACAGAGAGAAATGGAGAAGAGCTGCTCATCTGCTGCAACCCTCTTGCTAGAGGATGCTACCGGACGACGATGACGACGATATAAATATATCAAAAAAACTTTGTTTTGTTTTTCCAATGGTTAAAAAAAAGTAACTAAACTGAAGAATTTCTATCCAAAGAGATTGAGAACTTTACTTGAAATAAGGAATATTCCCAACATCAGTGGGAACTCAGTAGAATATTCAGTACTTCTGTTATATGTTTACTTCTTATTTAAATTTGTTCAGAATTGAAATTTTAGGTCAACAGTTAGAACTGAAGTATGTTTAAATAAATTGTTTAACTGTAAATCATATCTAAAGCAAGGCTACATTATCTCCACTGTTGTTCGAGATATAATCACACTGTTCAGAAAAGGGATATTGAATTTGCAGTGTATTATTCAGAGCAGTGTATGCAAAATGTATGCGTCGAGGAAATTAAAGAACATGTGGAAGGAAATTGAAACTGGAAAGAGAGTATGTATTAAGTGTTTTAAAAGTGAGTGTCTGTTAGGTGATGAGAACGCAACAAATACCGACGATAAGATGGAAAATTATGTTAATAATGTTGAATGTGCAGCCATGGAAATAGAGGAGAATGAATGGATATCAATAAAGAAATAGCACACTTAAATGTTATCCTCCATAGGACAAAGTGCGACATTGAAAAACTGCAGAAGCAGCAAGAGTTTAGCAGGGCTGAAAAAAGAAAGAAGCAAGTGATCCAAAAGAATAATAAAGAGTGACCAAACAAACAAGAAAAACAAGTTAAGAAGAAAATTGTGTATGGAGACTCAAAAATCAGGGAAGTACTTAACGAAAGCATGACAAAATCGTGTTTTCTAGGAGCAAAAATTCACAACATTAGTCACACCATCTGGATGCAAAAAAGGTAAGTCGAAGGAAATGATTGTCTTGGTTGGTATCAATGATTTGAGAGGTAAGAAGTATTCTATGAGGGAGGATGTAAAGGAATTGTTAGAAGAGGCAAAACTGAAGAGCGAGAAAGTGAAGATTGTAAGTCTCCTACCATGCTATGATAGAGGCGAACTGAGGAGGGCATTGATAGCCAATGAGTCTATGCGTAGATTGTGCAAAGGAATGATGTAGAATTTGTGGATATGTGGTCTCTGTTTGGCAGAAAGAAGGATTTGTGCAATGTGGATGGACTGCATCTAAATGGCTTTGGTGTTAGGTGTCTGGAGAGAGTTTTGTTCACCAAGCATGCTGATGTGCAAATTCATGGGAACTTAAGCAATTAGGGTGGAAACAAGTGAGTTTTTTTGTGAAGGCACCCATGATGTGAGTGAGTGTGAGAATGACCACATGAGGAATCTAGTCTCTCAAGCAAAATATTGAATAGGGTAGTCAATTCAGAAAGTAAAGGTGGGGGGGGGGGGGAATAAAGGGATGTTGCCATTTCTATATACTAATGCCAGAAGTATCAGGAACAAGGAGGTGGTGGTTTGGCATTGGTTAGTGCAACCTTACTAAAAGTTATAGGCATTAGTGAGACTTGGATGATACAGTTACAGGGATTGAATGTGAAGGATTTAGTATTTTCAGGAAAGTTAGGATGGGGGGGGAATACTGCTGATGATAGCAGATGAATTGCAACCAAAATGAATAGGTGACAGGCGAGAGGTTGGCTGTTTCATTTGAAGCAATCTGGTGTGAGATTAAGATCAGTAAAACAAAATATACAGTTGGTTGTTGCTATAGGCTAGGGAGTTCCACAGATGATCTGGAAGACATGCATTGCCAAATTAGCATAATGAATACAGGTCGAGTGATTATTATGGGGGACTTCAACTATGGAGATATAGACTGGATGGAAGAAAGATCACATGGCAGAAAGGAAATAGAATTTATACACCTGCTGAGAGATAATTACTTACGGCAGCATGTAATGGAGAGGGGTAGGAGAGTATTGAACCTGGTCATAGGATCAGAAGAGCTATCCATAACCAAGGTGACAATACTGTCCCCAATTGGGGACAAGAATAAATACCGACTGAAGTCAAGACCAATCAGTCTTGACTTCAGAGATTGTAAAACATGAAGAATATTCTATCAAGAAGGGATATTTGTGGAACTATAAGGTAGTTGATTATGACATGCTTAGGAAGAAGCTTACATCGGTACCATGGCATAAAACTCTGCATGGTAAGGATGTTAGTAGTAGTGCATAGGATATATTTAAGGGTCATGTAGAGGAAGCAATATTAAATTGTATACCTAGGATAAGGAGGGTTAATCAGGGAGGAGTTAGATGGATGAGTAATATCACTAAGCACGAGCTGCAGAAGAAGAAAAATGCTGTGGGTATGTGAAGAGAAAGGTGACCAGCAAACTCATGAACAGTAAAAGGCTCAAGCAAGGAAGGCAAAACCTGATTATGAGAAGAATTTAGCCGAGCAGGAAAGGGAATCCCAAAGAGTTCTTTCATTATGTGGCAAGTAAGAGAAAGAATGACTATGGAAGATTAACCTTAATGAGTGATGATGGTCACGAGGAGACGGAAGCGGATAAAATAGTTGAGTTACTCAGTGACCACTTTGCAAACATATATTGTCCTAGTTAGGTTACTGCTTTAACCTATGTAACAGACACTAATGTTGGAACAGAGATGGATGAATTGAAGGTCCTTATGATATTGCAAAATCTCAATGTAAATACAGCTGTGGGATGAGATGAAATATCCACTAGGGTTTTGCAAAAATGTGTAAGAGAACTGGCAATGCCTTTGACTAAGCTGTTTAATTTAAGTCTCAACTCTGGTAGAGTTCCAAGGGAGGGGAAAGAAGGCAAAATTATTCCTTTGCATAAGGAAGGTTCTAAGACTACAGTAGCAAATTATAGACCAATCAGTATATCAGGTGTGGTGGTAAAAGTGCTAGAAAAATTGGTAAAAAGGAGAATTCAAGAATGGGTAGATAAAAATATGATACTGTATGAGGATCAGCATGGCTTTGTGAAGGGTCAGCCATGCCTTAGTAATTTACTAACTTTTTATAATAGAGTAACTGTTGCGTTGGATAAAGGAAATGGCTACACCATGATTTTGCTGGATTTTTCAAAGGCATTTGACAGAATATCACATGGAACTCTGTTACACAAAGAATAAATGGGAATGGACATGACAGTGGTTAAGTCGATAACAAGATGGCTGCTGGACAAATATAAAAAAGTGGAGGGGCAGAATCGAGGCAAAAACAGGCGAGTCCCATCACTTGAACCTTGTGGTGTGCCACAAGGTTCAGTGCTGGGACCATTGCTGTTTAATTTGTACATAAATAATATAGGAAATAACCTGAAAGGAAATATTTAGTTGTTTGCTGATGATGCAAAATTAGGTAGAGTAATAGTTAATCAAGGGGATGTGAAGATGATTTAAATAGGCTGTCAGTATGGGCAGAAGTTAATGGGTGTCAGTTTAATGTCGAGAAATATAAATTTATGCATTTTGAGATAAATAAATTACAAGCCTTGTAATTTATTAAGAGAGTTGAAGTTTAGAGGACATGTTGCTAAGGTAGTCCATAAGATTACTTGGCTAATGAAGAACACATTAAAAAGTAGAGATAGGGAAGTTGTAATTCCTCTTTATAAGGCCTTGATACTCCCACATCTGGATTATACCTGGGTTTCTTGGGGATGAGGAAGCAGTGGAGAGGATTCAGAGGCGAATGACCAAGATGGTGAGTGATCTTCAATCTATCCTCATGTTCCCTATGAGGATAGATTGAAGGCATGTAGACTGCAGAAGTTAGTTGATAGGAGAAAAAGAGGGGATATGATAGAAACATTTAAGTTGCTTAAAGGATTTTATAGGATAGATGCAGGGGAAATGTTTCAACACTTGGCTGGAGGGACTAGAACAAGCAGTCATCCCTGGAAGTTGAATAAAGGTGTGGTCAGTAGGAGTGTGAGGACTAGTTTTTTGCTTGGAGAGTTGTGAATGAGTGGAATGAGTTGCCAGAGTCAGTTGTGAGTGCTTTGTCTGTTAATGAGTTCAAGGAGAGGTATAATAGATTATGTGGATAGATTGGGTCTCCTGCAATGAGTTGCACAAAAAAGTTGTGGAAGAAATATAAACAAAAGGTGATCAGTCAGCCCATGAGTAGTACAAGGCACAGGCAAGAATGATAACTTATTTGATAAGGATGGCTAAATCTAATTATGAGAGGAAGCTAGCTGATGAAGCCAAAAGAAATTCCAGAGTTCTTTTGCTATGTGGCAAGTTATAGGAAGGATGACTTAATGAGTGCTGGTTGTAGGGAGGTAACAGAAGCAAATGAAGTAGTTGAGTTACTGAGTGATTATTTTGCAAGTGTGTGTGTGTGTGTCATCCGGGTGAAGATATTCCATTGCCAGAGTTGACATTGACTGACGGCAGAATGGAGGTAGATGAATTTGAGGTGCTACAGAACCATAATGAGAACAAGCCATGGAATTAGATAGCATATCAGCCCACATATTACTGGAATGTACAAGGGAATTGGTATCTAATTCGGACCAAGCTGTTTAATTTGTGCCTCAGTTCTGGACATTATCTTCATGTATGACTGAGTACACCATTTCATTTTTGTGCTCAGTCATACCACTTGCAACATCAACCTCACCAATTGCATGAATTTCATCTTTCAACTCGCAAATGTCATTCTTCTTACTCTCATCACACTTATGGCATTTGCTCTCAAAACACTTATGACAAATCTGTTCTCCAGTTTCATTCTCCTCCATAAATTTCTCTTTCTACAAATATGTTTCACATATGCTGCAGTGAACAAAATCATGCACATTAAAATCGCCTACCATTGTTTTATGCATCAGTAACATGACACACAATACAACATAAAATCAAACTAAAATAAAAGCTTTAGAGACAAAATTACACACTACCCTTATGATTACACAAACTCATCAGTTTGTTTGTAATTTGTATAATAATGCAAAAAGAATGACTTAATTATTGTTAAAGACTCAAATATAACTTATCTCTTAATGCCAAAAATCACCACAAATTATCACATATGGACTTTTTCAGTTGAAGGTTAATTAGCAGATTTCATGCAGAAATAGCAAGGTATTTTCTTTCCAAAAGCTTGAATTTTTCATCCCGCTTACTGGTAGATTGGAGAACACACACTATTTACATAAACAGTTAGTGAGCACTAGAGTGTGTTGTGTGTGTGTAGATAGTGAACAGTACTACCATCTAAAGAGTCCATAAGAAATCTGAAATATAAGATCTGACAATAATATCTCCAGTAAATGAAATTTGCTGAATCATAACTGCTATTTACAGATATCCAGAACATTTCCATAATTTTCTTGGATATTTTATTATTATTATTATGATGATGATTCAGGCCTCCATGGAGTCAGAAGACTCACCATAGAAAACACCAAGTCTATCATATCACTCCTTGAACCCATTGACCATTCATGCCCTCACCACTCAATCAGTCAATGTATACATGGTTCAACCACCCTCCATGCAAAGAAACCACTCCTTACCCTCTTGCTCAACTTCTTTTCATAACTTCCAGGGATGGTGCCTTGCTCCTTCCTCCCCATTCCACCAAATGAAAGAACTTACTCCCCAGTGTCAACCCTGTAACTATCTACCTCTCAATATTTTAAAAGTATCAATCATATCACCTCTCCTTCTTCTAACTACCAAAGTCTGCAGTCCACATTCCATTCCCTCAATCTGTCTTCATAACTAACATTGTACAGTCCTGATATCATCTTTGTTATCTGCCTCTGCATTCTTTCCACAGTTAATTTATCCTCTTTAAATCCTGGGGACCAAATTTGAGCACAGTAGTCCAGGTGTGGTCAGAATGACAACACTTTTATCTCTGGAGATCAGTGTTCTTCTCAGTATTGCAGCAATCCTCTGGGTTACCTTCACTACCTTTGCAATATGTTCCTTGAGGTTCAGGTTTCTATCAATCACCCCCCAGATCCCTTCCCTCCACAATTTCCTCCAACAGAGTATGCAGCCTCCCATCACTGTATCCCAAACTTCAAAACATCACACGAAGCTGGATTAAACTGACATCCCCATTCATTTGCCCATTTGTCCAGTTTATTCAAATCCTCTTGCAGCGCTACCACATGTTACTATTACTAATAACCCTTCCCTGCTTCACATCATCTGCAAACAACTTAATATCCCCCTGCAATTCTTTCACATTGTCATTGATATAAAGGTTAAATCATACAGGTCCCAGTACTGAGCCCCGTAGGAGCCCATTGGTAACTTTTACCTCCTTGATACTGTTCTTCCCCCCCCCCCCCTACATAACTCTCTGATACCTATCAGACAGCCAATCCTGAATCCTAAACCCATGTGTTGCAACTTAAATATCAGCTTATCATGCAGTACCCTGTCAAATGCCTTTGTCATCATCATACTTGTCAAGGATTTAAGCCTAGAGCAGCCTGTTCTGACCTTAGAAGTCATCATTGAATCTCTTAAGAGGACGTCCTGGTTTTCTTTTTCCTAATGGTTTGTAATTTAAGACTTGTTTTGGTAATCTTTCTGTTTTCATTCTTTCAATGTGTTCCATCCATTTATGTTTATATATTTTAATTTTTTCTATTACTGATTCCTGGTTTAATTCTTTCATAATTTCTTTATTTCTTTTTTGTGTGATTTTACAAAGGCATTTGTAATGCCTTTGTAAAATAAAAAAAATGGCAGAATATACCTTTCCCTCATCAACCTCTCTGTTTCATCTAATTTCCCTCATCACTTTATTATAAAAGGCAATCATATTACTAAAACAAGAGCACCCCTTAACAAATCCATGCTGACTCTCACAAATAACATTACCCTCATCTGCTCAACACTGTATATGATCCGTTCCTAATTTCTTCAAAATCTGAAATACAAACTGGTCTATAGTTTGACACTTTCAGCCTGCTACCACCCTTATGCAATGGCACTATCTTACCCTCCCTCCACTTCTTGGGCGCCCTTTCCAGTGGACACACTTTCATTGAAAAGCCAAGTCAACAGACCTGTCAGTTCTTTAGCATATTCTCTCAAAACCCATGGCAAAATCCCATCCAATAAAGGATGTCAATAAAGCAATGGGATTGCTTTATTGACACCCAAAGTACTTAGTATTTGAAACACACTCTCTTTTTGCATTTCTAAACCTCAAACCTGCCCTTTTCTCTCTGGTATTAAAACCTACTTCTCCAGGATGAAAAACCCAATAAAGTGTTCATTGAACAACTCCACTATGTCCTTTGCATCAGTCACTCTATTCCCATTTTTATCCAACAATGTCATTCTTCCACAATCATTTCTCCTCCTACTAGCCACATTAACAAAAGAATTCCTTAGGGTTTTCTTTGGATCTCAGTGCCAATCTCTTCTCATATTGCATTTTTGCCTTCCTTACCATGCTAGTCACTCTCCTGGCTGCTATATTTTTCATGTATCTGCTCTCCATCCCTCTCCTTATATTTCTTTCATAACCTCTTTTTTACCTGCAGTTCCCATTTGATGTTGTTTCTTACCCACATTACACCAAATTGTGTACTCTTCACTTACACTATTGCTGCTAATAAATATTCCTTTATAAGTTCCCAAGCACCCTTCCATATTCCTCCCCCTTCCAATTCCTTCCTCTATGGAACTGTCCTGAGTTGATATCTAGGACTATTATAATCACCTGCCTTATATTCCACATACATTCCTTTCTCTTTGATACTCCTGTATGTCTGTTCATCTTCCAAGTCAAAACCACATGTTCACTCTCTCTCTCTCTCTCCAACTGGGGAAAGAAATGCCATCTCAGTTATAATCAGATCTTCTGATGCAATTACCAAGTCTATAACTCTTGAACCTCATGTTAATTCTGCTTCATGTCATCTAAGACATCTATATCTCCAGAATTCCAGATATTCCATTCCCTTACTACTACATGCAGTTTCCACTTCACAATTTATACTGCTGTAGTTAAAATATCCCATAACAATCATTCTTTTTTTGCACTCACCAAGCTCAACTGCCTAAACATCTCCTGCTCTTCACCCTCTGTTCTCCCTGGCTTGTAGCAACACCCCACTAAATATCCTGTCCTGCTTACCTCTACCTCACACCTATGCTATCAAAACCATTAGTGACATTGTCTTCCAAGTCCTCCACTCTGAGAGGACATAAGTCATCACTTATTAAAACACTTAAGGAATAGAACAACGTAGTTAAGGATATAAATTAAATTAAACTTTAATAAATATTTTCTGATATTTCGGCCACGTCATTACCCCTCCGTAAATACGGGAGGGGTAACGACTACACAGGCAAGCTGAATGCTCTTCTATTAGATCGGGCCACTTACCTCCCTATCAATTACAATCCCATCAACTCTCAAATTAGAAAACTTCACAGGCTCCTTAAGAGAGTCACTTCTTGGCCTGTAGAAGTTACCAACAGATTAAAGCTGTTTAACTCTATACCCCCCCCCCCCGTATTTACGGACTCCCAAAAATACACAAAGAAAATGTGCCATTACGTCCCATAGTGGATGGCATTGATTCCCCCACATACAAATTAGCTAAACATTTGGCCAAAGAGCTCACACACTATACTGGCAACACACCATCACACATAAAAAACTCAGCCCATTTCAAAGCCAGCATAGAAAACCTTACACTCCAACATATTGACATAATGGTCAGCTTTGATGTGTCCTCTTTATTTACAAATGTCCCACTCAAGGAAACTTTAGAGCTAATCCAAGCTAAATTTTCTCCCGATATCACAGCCTTATTTCAGTTCACAATGAACTCAGGCTATTTCGTTTGGCAGGGAAAATTCTACAAACAAATAGAGGGGATAGCCATGGGTTCACCACTCTCCCCACCCTTGGCCAATTTCTTTATGGAGACCTTTGAAGAAAAAGCCTTAGCCTCTGCCCCACAAAAACCAACCATATGGCTTCGCTACGTTGATGATGTGTTCGCTATTTGGCCACATGGCTCTGAAACACTTCTCTCCTTCTTAACACACTTAAACAACCAACACCCCAGAATCAAATTCACTCTGGAAAAAGAGGAAAACAACAGCCTCCCTTTCCTAGACACACTAGTCACCCGCCAGCCTAATGGATCCTTGGTTTTCTCAGTTTACAGAAAACCCACCCATACAGGCAGATACATTCACCAACAATCCCCCCCCCCTCACAACAATATGGAGTAGTGAAAACACTATACAACAGGGCTAAACTAATCTGTTCAAACGACTTGGCCCTAAACACTGAACTAAATCACATCCTCAACACTTTCTCAGCTAATGGCTACCCCCCCCCCCAAAAAAAAAAAAAAATCCAAAAAATATTAGAACCTACAAACCACAGATCCCCTCCCCCCCACAACAAGGATTACTCTAAATCCATCACCATTCCCTACATCCGAGGCACCTCGGAAAAGATTACCAAAATCTTAAAACAGCATGACCTGACCTCCTGTTACAAATCTTACAGAAAATCGGCATCCCTTATCCGCTCCACTAAAGACCAACCACTTCCCCTAGACTTACCTGGTGTTTACCAGGTCCCTTGCAGTTGTAAACTGTCTTACTTTGGCCAAACAGGCAGGACAGCGAATATCAGAATTTCGGAACACAAGGACTACATCCGTTTTCACAAATACAGTCATTCTGGGCTTGCGGACCATGCTCTGGATACACGCCACAGAATACGGTGGAAGAAAGCCAGTGATACACCGTAGCAAATACAAATTTGAAAGACTCTTTATGGAATCAGCCTCAGCCCTAAGAAATTCTCCAAACCTCAACAAATTTGGTTGTATGCGACTGCCCCAAATTTGGGAGGCTTACATCTGCAGACCTTCAGCCCAACGGCCAAGAACACCTACTTAGCCCACTAGAGGGCACCATCAGGACTGTTAGGAGAACAATAGCTTCATCTCTTCATTCCCAGTTTCTGTGTTGTAGTGCCTACGTGCACGTAACTTTTTTGTAAGTTCCTTTAGAAAATGGCAATGTGACGTTGCCGAAATATCGGAAAATATTTATTAAAGTTTAATTTAATTTATATCCTTAACTATGTTGTTCTATTCCTTAAGTGTTTTAATCATGCATAACCAACGTATAAGCCTGTCTACGAGAATCAAGTCATCACTTATCATAAGCAGTACTCCACCACCACATTTTCCATTCCTTTCCTGTCAAAAAATGCTATATCATGCTACTTCTATTCCTGTCAGTATATCATCTTCTATCCATCATGTCTCTGATATCCCAATAATCTTTGAACAGGCTGATGCTATTAGCGCCACCAATTCATCTTCTTTATTCCAGATACTCCTCACATTAACATAAAGAATCAAGACATTATTACTGTTTCTATACCTATTGTTTTCCCCTCCAGACTCCATTGGATTCAACATTACCCGATGTATTCTTCCTTCTCCCAAGCACCTACTTCCACAAGAGTACAACTCTACTACCATCCACCCTGATAATTCTAGTTTCCCCCTGCATTAACACACTGACTTGTTCAGAGAGCAGTATTCTCTCAAGATGCCTACATTCTTCCTCATTCAAATGCAAGCTGTCTCTCGCATATAGTTCCTTTCTTCCTCAAATGTCCTCCAAGCATCTGCATATTCCAAGCCTCTCTTTCAACACATTCTGGCTATTACGAGGGTGGTCTGAAAAGTTCTCGGCCTAACAATGAAAAAACGAATTTATAATTTCAAAATTATTTTTATTTTTCAACATAATCTTCCTTAAGACTAATACATTTATTCCAGCTATGCTCCAGCACTATTATTCTGTCCCTGTAGTGGTTCTTAGTAAGATCTGCCCCTCTACAGCTGCAGTCACCTCTTGATTTGAAGAAAAATGCTGACCAGTGAGGAAGAGTTTTAGTTTTGGGAAGAAATAGAAGTCAGAGAGAGCCAAATCCGAGGAATAGGGTGGATGTTCCAACAATTCATAGTGCAGATCCCTTAATTTTCCCATTGCCAAAACATCTTTGTGGGCAGGTACATTGTCCTGATGAAAGATGATTTTTTTCTTCTGCCAACCAGGTCTTTTCTCACGAATTTTTTCATCTAGTCTGGTTAAAAGATCGGAATAATATTTTCCAGTTATTGTTTTACCCTTTTCAAGATAATAAATGAAATGCCTTTAGCATCCCAAAACACTGATGCTATGACCTGCTGATGGAACCGATTTTGTCTTCTTTGGCACTGAACAACCGGCTTCTGTCGACTGTTTTGACTGCTATTTGGATTCTGGTGTGTAATGGTGAATCCAAGTCTCATCCATGGTAAAAAAAAATCGATGCACAAAATCAGTTTTATTCTTGTTAGAACGCTCCAAGTACTGTTCAGAGATTTTCATGCGAGTGCTTTTTTAATCTGCTGTGAGCAAGCGTGGCACCCATTCTTGCACAAAGCTTTTTCATATGCAATTCTTCATGCAAAATATATCCTACACGTTCTTTTGAAATGTGTATAGTCTTAGCAATGTCATGCACTTTGACTTGCCTGTCATCCAATACCATATCATGCACTTGATCAACGATTTCTGGTGTTGTTAGGCATCCTTCATGTAGATCATCTTCAAGGCTGGTATGGCCACGTTTAATCTCGGCAGCTCATTTCTTAATTGTCAAAAATGAAGGAGAAGAGTGCCATAAAGTTTTATGAACTTTGAATGAATATCTTTTGGCGTTAAACCTTCTTTTACAAAGAATTTTATAACCTCACGATACTCAATTTTATCTATTTCAAGTGATACATACAACGCTTTTGCTTCAGACAGCTGTATAAAACAAACTACTTGATAGAATGACTTGCAATTTCACCTGGATGCTTATGACAGATGTACCAACTTAGAAAAAAAAATCTTGCCGACAGTGTTGCATCTATGGTCGATGCTGAGAACTTTTCAAACCACCCTCATATACTATTCGTTATTGATACTCTTCTCCATAGCTCTGCATTATCATACCTGGGCAACACACTCACTATCTCTCAGTCTTCTTCCATATAACCTCAAGCACGAAGCTCAGATCTCTTGCCATCCGATTCACACTGCCTCTCAAGTCATTTGTGCCTACCATCACAGTCATGTTATCCATCTTTTCACTTTGCTTAATTATTCTATTCATACTGTCTATAATTCCTCCAAGCAATCACTTCTCTGACATTCTCTCTTGTACACCACAGATCGTCAAGTTTCCATACATCACACTTCTTACCACTCTATTTCTTCCTTGTTCACCTGCATCCCTCACTCTCTCTTTCTCCCTCCTCTGCTTCTTTCTTTGTTTTCCCCATTTACCTGTTGTACTGTCATTTCTCCATCCCTGATTCCAGCACTGTCTCACATTTCTCTCATTCTTTCTCTTTTACTGGTTCTATTCTCTCCCCTTCCATTATTCCCATAACTCTGTCTCTCTCACCCCTACTCGTGATTCTCTATTCTCTTTGCATTTGTTGTTTCCATTCACCTAATCTCATCCCTTCATGCTTCTCAGCTCATTCCTGGCATTCCACTTCTTTCAGTGCATCTATCTTTCTCTGCAATTTACCTGCTCTTGCTCAACATCCATCCTCCCAATTAACACCATCTTTGAAAACTTCATGATGTTTCAAACCTACTACACTCCCCACTTTTATTTTTTGATTCACATTCCCCCTCGTTATACTCACCTTCGATCACACTACTCATCTGTTTTGGTCGGTATTCACCCATTTCTTATGCAACGCTGTAAGATTTTCTTTGCTTAATACTATTCTTTCTTTCTTTAAGTCATAAAATTCATATATTGTGTATTTTGTGGTGTATAGACAAGAATGTAGTGAATTGAGCTCTCCACAGAAAAAATTGCCTGGTATAATAATTATCATCCTTTTTACCATCAAACAACGATGACAAAGAGGATACCATCTTTGTTTGATGTTTGTTTATTTAGAACAAATTCTGAAAGTTAAAAGAGCATAATTAAATTTATTCACTAAAATGTCATTAAGTCCGCGGTTAGCCTAGTGGCTTTGCGCTTCGCAACCATATGCCTGGGGAAGGAGTGTCCTAGGTTCGATTCCTGTTGGTGACGTGAGGAGCTGAAGGATCTTCCTCAGCCATAGCCAAGTTAGCCAGTCTTGGGCGTGGACAGCAGGGTTTTTTCCCCAGTTTATTCTGGGGGTTTTCATCCCGCAAAGCAGGCAAACTGGCTTTGAGAACTTAACACTACAGGCCATAGGATATACCAGGGCATAGGGCTGACCACCTTATCCTGTAAACGGATTGAGGTCCGATGATCAATGGACCCTCGACACCGCAAGGTAAAAGAGGGTATAAAGAAGATGATGATGATGATGAAATGTCATTAAAATTTTAAAAGTGACATTTTGTGACAAAGTGATGAGATGCTTCCTTAGATAACACAAAAAAAAAAAAGATTGACATATTCTTAAAAAGGTTTGTCATAATTGCTGATTTATGGTATTGCAATGTGCTTCATTTTCAAGAGAAATATTTTGGTACTATCATTATATACTTTTTTTTTTGTTTTGTTCCCTGTATGATGTATTTTTCATTTGTAATCTTATACATAAATTTGTAATTTGTAACCCAAAATTAGATGAATAAATGTCAACTGTTATTAAATTTACATTTGTTATTCTAATTTTTTAAATGTCCTAAATATAGTGATGTATTTTTAATTATGAATATTATTATATATAATATTCATAATAATTCATGTTCATAATAATAAGCCTGTGTAGCTCAGTGGATGTGGCGTTTACACACCATGACATTTGACTGCACGAAGGAAGACTTCTTGGGTTCAATTCTAGTCGGTGACTAGAAGAAATTTTTCTAAGCCTTTTTTTCGATTGGTTCCCGAGTTAGTCGATCTCTGGCATGGACAAGCTGGTTTTTTCTCCTGGAAACTCGAGTTTTTCGTCCTGTAAACTCAAGAAAATCGACCGTAGAACCGACATTATTTCAGACATTAAACACAAGTGTTAGGGACCACAAGATGGCGGCACTTGTTGAGCCGTCTCTCTCTCTTCACTGCATGCCGCTTAATTAGTGATAGCCTTGGGCCATCTATCTTTGATTGGGTACCAGTGGAGATTGAACTGCCCACTCAGTCTCCAAAAGTTAGATAGGGCTAAACGGCCTTGCCTATTCCCTATATACGGGAATAAAAAGCCGTTAGCTAATTTTTTTTTTTTTTTGTATATGATACTCATTCTTCTTTTTTTGATATGTGTACATTATACTACTATTCATTTGAATTTTTTTCTTAAAATTTTTTTATTTTATAATTTAGTGTCGGCAAAGCAAACAGCAACTTGAAGAACTTTTAAGTCAGAGGGCAGCACAATTCAGAGCTGTGCAGAAGAGATTACTTACAAAATTAAAAGATAAAACACCTACACCATTAAATAATCTTGATACTCTTTTGGAAGCCACCCATCGACAGGTAAAGCACATTTATAAATATATATATATAATATTGTGTCAGTAAACATAATATTATTAATTATTATTAGTAGCAGTTTTATTCAAGTAGTATTATTTGTTCATGGGTTGTTTAAAAGAACAAATAATACAAATAATACTACTTGTGTGAAAATTACGATACATATTCATCATCATTAATTTTCTGATATTTACCCTCAAGTAGTGTTCAGGTTACTATGACAGCACTACATGATTAAGTTTACATTATTATTAATCTTCTATCAACAATTTTCTTCTGAATCAGGCTATTACTAGTGAGCACACCGATATTGTAATATCTAACATTTCTTGTGTTTAAGGCACTTCTGATTGAATCAATCCAACTAGACCTTAGTTTTCCTCTGGGCCCCTTTCCTGTCATCTTGGCATCAAGGTTTGCCCCTGTTTTGCTAACCTTTCCTCACCCATTCTATTTAAGTGGCCATACCACCTTAGGTTTGTTCTACTGAAACATTCTTGAATGCTAATAATGTCAATTCCTTTCTAATATCTTCATTTTTAATATGATTCTGCCATTGATGTCATTTGCTCATTCCCCTAATTTTTATGGGAACTCTCATATCTGTTGTCTATAGTCTTGGTTCAAGTGCTTTATTTCTAACCCAGCTCTCAGATCCATAACTTAAAACTGGTTTGAACACTGTCTTGTATACTGCTCGTTTGATGTTTTTGCTAATTTCTGTCTTATTCCATATAAATTTATTCAGCTGGCTACCCACCATATCAGCTTTGCTTATTCTGTTGTCTATTTCCAGATTAAACCTGCCATCTTTATTAAAAACTGCGGAAATATTTTGCTTGTAATCTTATACATAAATTTATAATTTGTAACACCTAAAATTAGATGAATAAATGTCCCCTATTATTAAATTTACATTTGTTATTCTAATTTTTTAAATGTCCTAAACATAGTGATGTATTTTTAATTATGGATATTATTGTGTATAATACTCATTCTTCTTTCTTTGTATTATACTACAAGAAAACCTTGCATAATGCAATTCATTAATCCATCAATTAATGTGCACTAAGCAAAATTACATTAATTAAGCAAACAATAGGAATAATTATAACTCATCCATCAGTTAGCATAAATTTAGAAAAAAAAATTACAGTGTAAACTATATTAGAGGATAAAATCATCAAAGTTAATAAAAATCAATTGCTTGAATTTTTATTTAATGTCTAAACATTTGATTGAGCTACTTTTTACAAGAAAATTCAGTAAAGATGTCTGAATCATGCTCAACTTTTTCCTCTTCTCATGCAATCTGCAATAGTTGGCGATCACTTTATCAAGATTTTGGCAGACTTCAAAGCTTTGTCCATATCAGAATCAGCATCAAACAAAATTTCCTTAGCATTCTCAATGTGATTGAAAACTAGCTCAAGTTCTTTTGCAGTTATCTTCTTAGTCTTAACATTCTTTCTTGTTTGCACTCCTTATCTTCTTCTTCATATGCATGCTGTTCTTCTAGTTGAAGGAGATCATTCTTGCTTAACTGCTCTGAATGGAAATTGAGCAAGTTTCTTACACATCTTCATTATCCAGTTCATTAAATCCAAGTTCTTCTCCAATTGTAGTGGTTTCTTCAATAATGAACTAACTAATAGACTTGAGTTTAAAGCCTATGCATTGCCTCCTAATAAAATTATAAAAATAAAAATAAAAGACAAACTTTAGTTACTTTGTATCCTGGTTAAGATACTTCAGTTTTAGCTAGGAAAGTTTTTATTGGTATACACTTCCAAAAGAAACCAATTTCTTGACGTTGAATATTTGCTGATCATCATAATCATCCGCCTGAATTATCCTTTGCAATTCTTCAGGAAACTTGGCTGCAGAATCTTTATCAGCACTAGCAGATTCCCCAGTTATTCTTACATTATGCAGTCCAGTTCGATTTTTAAAATAGTCAAACTATCCTAAACTCAAAATAAAGCTTTCACATTCCTCTTGAAATTTAGTCTCTTTCAATTAGGTAAAAATATTGAGAGCTTTTGCCTGAATTGTCCCTGTACTAAGAAGTATTATTTTTTGGTTATAATCCTCAACCCAGAGTGATAGAAGACACTCCGTCTCAATAATTAAATGGCTTCTATTTCAGGTGATCTGCATGCTTAAAGAACAATTGGCAACTTTCCTTGTTCTTTGTATTCTTTGCTCTTATTTAATATAGTCCAAACTGTATTGTATTACTAGCACCACTTGTCTCTTAATAACTTCCAGCTTTCTGTTTGCTGCAGATTAGCAACAAAAAATTTCACGTAACATAAAATTTTGCACAACATTAAAAAATCGCATTAACTGATTAATCACTCGCTTAAAGTGGGAAATAGTATCATTTCATTCAATCATGCTAACTGATTATCACACATATCGAATGCGCTTTAAGCGAGGTTTTCCTGTACTATTCTTTTGAATTTTTTTATCGAAAATTTTTATTTTATAATTTAGTGTGTCACCATTCAGAATGCAGTTGATGTGTTTATTATTTCTGCCAGTTTTCATAGTTTTGGTCTTTTTATTGCTGATTTTCATGCCAAATTGTTGCAGCTTTTATTCAATTTAGAAAATCCTGGAGACTTGTGCTAGATCTGTTTAGGAGTACATCATCTGCATAAAGCAGAGAGTAAGTTTGACATCTCCAATTTTAATATCAGTCTAATGCCACTTTCTTTCATAATGTGATCCATATAGATGATGAATAAGTCTGGAGATAATGTGCATCTATTTCTGACCCTTGATTTTACATCAAACTATCTTTCTGGATTTTCTTCAGTTCTTACTGCTGACTGACAGCTTACATATTGACTATATATGGCTCTGTATAATGTTCCATTCACTCCATATATAGTTCGCCCACCGATTAGAGATCCCTCGACACTTCTAAGCATGTCAGAAAAAGGAGAATCGATTTTGATAATAGGGTAATCAATCTGTCTTCTGGGATGAGTTTGCTTATTATTACAGGTTGGAAAATTTAGCTTTTCTTTTACGAAGATTGCTGTTTTTAAAGTGTAACTATTTTGCTTGTATAACAATTGGAAAAATGTACGTAGAGTATTAACAAAATTAAAAAAGGTATAGCATAAAACCAAAATTTGGCTAACTTTATTTTTAAGAAAGTTTTCTATAAAATAAAAATAATTATACAAAAAAACAGAAATTTTTTCAAATGAACTTAGATATTCTAAACTTACAGTTGAGAGAACTGAGACACTTTAATGTCCTAAACCGATTAATTATTTATGACTTGTTGTGACTCTTTTAACAAACCCATGCAAAAAAAAATGTTGGAAGAAAATATCATTATCAAATCCTTTTAATCTTCAGAGTCATCTGAATCGGTGTCCGAATCGCCATCACTTTCACTTAAACTGATCACCAAAGGTTCACATAATTCTTTGATAATTCCGTCTCTGTCCCAATACATATTTTCCCCAGCTACGTTGTGATGGTGAATGAAACTTTTCATTTCTGCCCAAGCATACTCAATAACATTAATATCGCAATGATATGGTGGTAGCCTCAAAGCTAAAATTCCATGCTCTTTGAGCATCGTGTCGAATTTAAATAGCTTTAGTTGTGGGCGAGTTTCTTTTGACCAAATTAAGCAATTCAATTTTTCACATATCTGGGGAATGAGAAATGTTATTTGCAGAGAGCCAATCTATAAGAACTTGCTTCTTATTAGACCAATTTGGAACTTTGTTTAATCGAATAGAGTGATATGAAGCGTTATCATTTATAACAACAGCATTTTTAGGAAGGTTTGCAATCAGTTTTTCTTCTGCCCACTTTTCGAAGATCGTAGAATTCATTTGTCCATGGTAATCTCCAGTAGTTGAATTGGCTTTGTATAGTAAGTTTGAATTTGGTAAAAAACCCATTTCTCCACCCGCACACAAAATTATTATGCGCTGCGAGGCATTTCCAGTTTGTAGCACTCCACATTCTTCTTTAGACTGCCAACATTTTCCATAAGTTAAATTACTATCAATCCAGGTTTCATCTAGATACACAATCGGTCTTTTCTCCTCCCTGAAACGTCTTATTGCTCTGAAATTCTGTGTTCTAAATAAAACAATGTCACTTTGCTCCATGATAAGTTTCCTTTTATTCTGGGACTTTTTAAAACAAAATCCGATTTCATGAAGTATTTTCCTTAAAGTTTCTCTTTTCCAAGGAAAATTAATTTTTTCTTTAAGCACAGGAATCAATTTCGGAACAGTTAGCACTCTTTTCTCAACCACGTAAAATTCGCGAATAGTTCTTATAACGTCTACATCAAAATCATTCAAAGCTATGGTTTCGATGGTTTTCTTTCTCTGGTGCTTTTTTTTTTTTTTAAGGAGATTTAAATTTTGGCTTACCTTCATCTTTTGATTCCCTACGAATTCTTTTAACAGTTGACCCCGATACACCCGCAATTGCACTTGTGCATTTTATGACTTGAGAAAGGGGAACAAAGAGACGGCCTTCTGATGATTCTTTTTCGCAGAATGTCAGCACATTATTCAATATTCTTTTGCAAGAGCTACTGAAACGTTTAACAACAGAACTTGTTGACTGTACTGGATCCATCATACAAATTAATACTAAAAAAAAATGCAAAAAAGTGACAACAAAAATCAAGCTAGTACTACTACAGTGACAGACAAGAAAGCATGTGATTTTGCATGTTGGCGATCAATTTGTACATCCTTCATTTTTTTCTCCCCTTCAGCATGAATCGACTATTCTTGGCAAAATGCCAAGGAGAGACCTACAAACGGTGGGCGAACTATAATTGTATTGATTTGAAAAACTTTTATCTGGGCACCATGTCATATGCCTTTTTCAGATTTACAAAACTGAAGTATACAGATCCTTGTTATATTCCCACAATTTCTCAACTATTTGTCTTAACATCTATTTGACCTGAACCCAGCTTGTTCTTCTCCAAGTTTCTCTTTCACAATCTTTCTCAATCTCTTTTCAAGTATGCTTGCATAAATCTTAATTGGAACACTTAGTAGAGAAATTCTTCTGTAATTCTCACATTCAGTTTTATTTTCTTTTTTATAGATGGATACTATGACAGCTCTGCTCCAATCATCTGGAATTCGACCTTCTGACCAGGCCCTCTGAATTATTCAATGTAGCCACCCCAAAACTTTTATATCTTCATGCTTAAGCATTTCTGGTCGAATATCATCTACTCCACCTGCCTTTCCATATTTCAAGTGTTTGATGGCTTTTTCTAACTCAGGTATTGATTTGTATAATGTATAATTTTCTAGTATGGTTCTGTCACTGCTTGGTTCATTTTGAAGTCTTTCAAAGAGTAGTTACTCCAGATATCTGAGATAATCCTTATGTTCAGTTTTCATGTCACCATTTTCATCTTTGATTCCTTTTACAGTACTCCTTCCTCTATTTCCAAGCTTTTTCAGTCTCCAGAACATTTTGCCACCTTTCTGATATTTATTTTCCATATTCTTATCAGTCTTCCCAAAACTTTTGTTTAGCTGCTTTTACACACAGCTTAGCTCTCTTACATTTTTCTCTGTCTTCTTTTATGGCGTCTGCTGACTGATTGCTTGGAACTTTTGTATGCTTTCTTCTTTTCTTTAACTTCTTGTGTCCAGCATGGTGTTCATATTTTTCTATCCTTGCAGACAGGTGCACCACATATCTCCCTAGCTGGATCAATCAATGTATTTTTCAGAGTTTGCCACCAAGACTCTAAGGTTTCGTTCTGTTTTCAATTTGTTTCATTTTTTTCTTCAATAATGTGTGTATAGCTAAGTCTACAATGTACATCTAAAAGCTGCTCAACTTTAATTCCTTTTAAAACTTTCTTACATACTGTTCTTTTCTGTGTGACATCCATTTTTATCATGCTTAGTACTAAATAATGGTTGCTTCTAGTTTCAAATCCTCTGGACACTCTTGTGTCCTGAACCAACATGATGATATCACTATCAACAACGACATAGTCAATGAGGCTTTTCCTATTTTTTGTGTCTTCTCTCCATGTGAACTTGTGTACATTTTCATGTTGAAACATGGTGTAGTAATGTTTGTGCCCTGAGGAGAAGTCAAGTAAATACTTACCATTATTATTAGCTTTGCCCTTTTAGAAAAAGGGCCAGAGTGTAGAAAAAAGAAAATTGAGATGGAAAATGTTTATTCCATCTTCATATTTGATAAAAAAAAATACTTCTGTTTGGGAGAAGTATTTTTTGTCATTCATTATAGTGTAAAAGCTTCTGCCATTCTGATGGTCTTTTTTTAAAAGGTTATTGACTTTTGTTGGAGAATGAATATCATTGAAATGTCATAAAAACAACTTAATAGTAGAAGCAAGTTTATAATAGATAACTAGAATTTTGAAAATATAAAATATGAAAAAAAGCTTAGCTGAAGGCTAAAAATTATGTGCCGCATAATTGCAAATCCTTATTTGTAGTCACTCATGCAGAAGATAAAGCAAAGACCAAAGTCATGCTGGCTTTGGGTTTAGTTATGCATATAAATATTTGTTTTACAGCTTGTGTAAATAAGGAATTTTTATTCAGCTAACAATTGTTAGTTAAATATGACTTGATGTTTGCAGGTGTGATTTGGCAAATACCCAAGATGCACAAATAAAAGATCATGGGGAAAATAAGGCTAGGTTCCTATGCTTTGACTTGTTTTAAACTGCACCAAGTGAAAAATTCCATAAGTTTTCACCTTTCTACATAAATATAAGCATATAACCATAAATATGCATTCATTCTAAGGAGAGTGAAGTTGTGTTTAAGTTGCGCGAAGAAATAAAGGATGTTTTATTAAATAGGGAGCATAGAAAATTGGCATCCCTTATCCGCTCCACTAAAGACCAACCACTTCCCCTAGACCTACCTGGTGTATACCAGGTCCCTTGCAGCTGTAAACTGTCCTACTTTGGCCAAACAGGCAGGACAGCAAATATCAGAATCTCAGAACACAAGGATTACATCCGATTTCACAAGTACAGCCACTCTGGGCTTGCAGACCATGCTCTGGATACTCGCCACAGAATAAGATGGAAGAAAGCCACAGTAATACACTGCAGCAAGTTCAAATATGAAAGACTATTCATGGAATCAGCTTCAGCCCTTAGGAACCTGCCAAACCTCAACAAATTTGGATGCATGAGACGGCCCCAAATTTGGGAAACATTTATCAGAAGAACTTCAGCCCAAAGGCCTTCAGAGAACTTCAGCCCAATATAGCCCACCATGGGGCACCATCAGGACTTTAGGAAAACGTTAGCTTCCTAGCTTCGGTTCTCATTTGCTGTTATGTAGTACTTGTGTGCACTCGTCTTTGTAATAAGTTCCCAAGAAGATGGCAACATGACGTTTGCCGAAATATCGGAAAGTATATATTAAAGTTTATTTAATTTATATTTGTAGTGTACGCTGTCAATTCCTTAATTATTAGTTATCATGTATAACCAGCGTATAAGCCTCTCAACAAGAAGAAGCATAAGCATTAAGGGGGGGGAAATGGAAAAATCTTTTCATGTTGATTTATTTTCTGCATATAACACTTAATATAAAAGAATTAAAATTTATTATCAAGATGGAAACATGTTAAGTGAGAAGATGTAGTTTTCTTTCAAGAAATGGAGGTTTTATTTTGTTGGGATTTCTTCTGAAGTCTTTATAAATTTCTCTGTAGGATTCCTTAGCAGCCTGATTGGGTCTTTTTTTGGTAATTAAAATTACCAAAAAAGATAAACAAAAATCACAGAATGGCATACATGAGGTTAAAACTTAGAGCTTAAAAGAAAGGGTTAAAACTCAGAGTTGCAGATATAGCATAGACTGAGTGCTAGACCATGGACATGCCTCCATTTCACAATCAGAAAAGTGACATTTGTTTTTTTGGAAAAACCTAGGTTCATATCCTATCTAGAAATTGAGGAACATTTATAAGGGCTTTTTAATTGAAGGTGAGTGTCCATGTCCATATTGAGGTGACAAATGTTTTTTTCTTTCAGACACTTGTCCCTTGTGTGCATGTGCACACACAAAAAACAGACAAACTAGCTGTAGACCAGATGAGGATATGATACACTTGCTTCATAAAATTCACTATAGCAAACATGATTATAGTATTAATTCACTGTACAAAACTTTTGAAAAAGGTTTGACAAAGCTCCATAAGTACAATACTCTGCTAAACAAAATTCACTATAATTGACTGTTCCTGTGAGTGCTATAGTATGAGTTGATTGAAATACCCACCTCCACCAGTCATTGAACAGTTACATACTATACTATGTAACTGCTGACAGGCTTGAATTATAGCGAAATATTTCCTCTCCTTTTTTTTTGCTAGTCCCCACTTTGTAAAACACACACAGACACACACATACATCACATAGAGAAAATGATATAAACATAAAACATATTACTTCAAAAGTTATTATTTTAATAACTTTTGAAGTAATTCAGACAAATGAGATTTGTGCAATTAAAAATAAGTAGTATTATGTTATTCTTTTTTTTTTTCTTCTGATCTTTAATGATCTTTTAAGTTATTAGGTGAAAATTGAAATGACATTGATATAATATATCTATATATGTTAGAGTTGTATTTTGGCATTTTTTATACAGATCCTGTCTCTTGCTGAATCAGTGGAAGAAAATTTACATTTATTAGAAAATACTAGCTGCTCTCTTAGTTGTGCAACTAGACTTATAAATTTGCTTTTGAAATTGTCAACTGATATGAAAGATGATGAATTTGCTGTTTTGAGAGCAACACTGTCACCTCACACAGAGGTAGAATTTGGACAGGTAGGACCAATATATTATTATAATATGATTATTGTTTTTCTACTACCAGCACATATTCCTCACATAAAAAAGATACTGGGGTCATATTAGTAGGATAAATAATTCTATTTTTTTATTTTTTTATGAGGAATAATAACACCTTTTCCTAATCAAAAATTGATCCACTTAGAAAGCATGCATTAAGTGAATGCAGGTATAAGCAGCTTTATACCTCCATCTTTCATTTTCATCCAAATGTATTTTGGTCTAAGACATAGATGCCACCATCACCAGTATATCACATTAAGCATTAATACCATCATTATTTCCTATTTTAGCCAACCTATAATGTAATAGTATATGGTGCATTGTGCTATTTTAGTGTTATGATGAACCTCAGTTATTCAGCCTTCAAATATAACTAATCCTCGATTGCTTTCCCATGATAAATAAGTTAGGCTTCTTAAATCTTTAAATGCTATTTAAAATCACAGTTTATTATTCCATCTAATTTCAAGTTAGTCTTCTTATCTGCCGTGTGTAATCCTAAACCAAACTTAATTCATTACTGAATGCAGAATGTACTGTCAAGAGCCTTGCTTATGAGGTCTGTTGTACTATAGTAAGACAGAAGGGTTATCAGTTGCCAACTAGAAGACTGTCAAGATTATACATGACACCATGAGTCTGTCAAATCAGGTTTGTCTCTCTTTCTCAACATGCAATTTCTCCCACTCCAGTTCATTGAAACAGAACTAAAGTCCTATATAAAAGCCATTTGAAACTATTATAACTATTTCTAAACTGTTAGACTTTACAAAGAAAGCTGTGCAGTTCTGTTACATAAACTGAACCTAATATATCTGTTTCTATATATATATTAGGTTCAGTTTTATATCTACATGTCTTTTTATATCTATGTGATGTGTAAATAGCAGAGTGCCTTATTTTTATCACACCCCAGTAGTGGTAGTTTTAACTGAGATCTGTGTTAAACTTCCTGTCTAACTATAGTACATTATAGATGATTATTTTATATGTACTTATAACCATTTCTGCATGCTGAGGATGTCCAAGAAACTTGAATGAAAATTTTGCTTTTAAATTTTAACACAGTTTGATTTCAAAACATTTATCATATTATCAGCATTTTGTGAATATTCCATTTATAAAATATCATTTTTCCCCCCTCCTCCAGTTTATTGCATTTATCATCTTAGTAAAATGTTCATCCCTCATGTTTTTATTAAATTGATTCATGCTCAAAAAAAGACCAAACTTTTGCTATAAAGACTTTATTGCTCATTTTACATTTTAAGCACTGTACCCTTCAAAATAGTCCCCTCTACTGTTCCCAATGTTTCTTCCATCGTTGGAATGCTTCCTGGAATGCACTTTCTGTGATGGTGCACAGTTCTCTTATCGCATTTTCCTGAATCTCCTCTGTGGTTTGAGAACAACATCTTTTCAAAATGGTTTTAAGTTTGGGAAACAAGAAAAAGTCTGCTGGAGCTAAGTCCGGAGAATAAGGTGGATGAGGCACAATGGATGTCTGACGCATTGTCGTGGTGCAATGAATTGTGGGAAAACCACAATTCAGGCCTCTTCCTGCACACAGCATCCATCAAACATGCTAAAACTCCCTGGTACAACTCTTTGTTTACCATCTGACCATGTGATACAAATTCATAATGGACAGTGCCTTTCTAATCAAAAAAATATAACCAACATCACCTTGATCTTTGACTGACTCATCCATCAGCACTTAAACCACTCATAGTACTGCATTCATCTCATACACTCCCCATATGCTTGACTAAGCAATTGAAATGTCTCTGTAAAATTTTTACCAAGTTTGCAGCAAAATTTCACACACACATTGTTCTTCAACTCTTTCATTGTCACTTTGTCATTAATCCGACAAACAGCTTTTGCATGTGCCCACTTCAGGATATAAGTCGATGACTAATGCTCATAACAGAATGGGGAAAATGGCAGTTTGTTGTCAAAAAATGCAGCTAGGTGGACTCAGTAGCTGCAGCATGCTCTCTGTGCTGATTGGTGCACTATTTAAAAAGTTCAGTCTTTTTTGAACACACCTTTCCTTAAGGTATTATTTAATTATATTTGTTTATAATAGTTTATATATATATATATGTTTGTTTGGTAATAGGGTTGGGAAGAAAAAACTGATGCTTCTCTGACATTTCTTTTGAGAACTTGTCTGGCCAAAGCAGGAAAAGAACCAGTTATGACATCATCCGTGCTTGAAATGCCAAAAGATTTGTCAAGATTAAAAAAACATATAACAGTTGTGACTGATAGACTTGTAAAAGGAAAGAATGTTTCACTAGTAAACAGTATGCTACAAGGGGGTAAGTATATACAAGTAAATTTTATTAGGAAATGTAAACTTGGCATTGTTAGTATTCAAAAATGTGTGAGCAGAGTTAATCTCAGGTGGTATAGTCACTTAAACAGAATAAAGGAAAAATGAGCAAAATAGTTGTTTGATAGCATGCAAAACTTCTGAGAAAACTAAGAACTACTAAATAAATTGAAACTTGTAGTGCTAGTGCCTTATTAACCTTAATTATCATTTGATGATAATGATTAAAGTAGACTTGTAGTGGGTATAATTGTTTCTAATAATCCAATAAACCACTTTGTTTCATAGATTACACTGAATGGTAGATTTTTACTTATGGATGATAACAAAGAGCATAATAAGCTGTTCCTCCCCTCCTTCCAAATTTGATATGCAGATTGTGAAAGGAATTTTCAATAATTTGTAGCATGCAGATTTTTTTGCTATCCCCTAATTTTTATGTATATTAAAGATATATGATCTGACATATCACCTAAACAATTAAAAAGACAAATTATGAAAATAGGCAGGAGATAAAATTAACTGCATTTTAGGAAGTGTATTTTTGAAATAAATAACATTTTAACTTTTGGGGAGGCTGGTATGGTGAGGAGCTAGTTAAATAAGTTTATATAAGTCTATATGAAAGAGAGAAATTAAACAAAACAGCAAGCTATCAGTGTATAAAACAGTGTTCAAACCCATTTTAATGTATGTATCTGAGAGTTGATTTACCAAGAATGATTGATTAAAGATCACTTGTTTCTGGTAATCTGAGGAAAATCAGGTTATTGAATAGATGACATCAGTGACAGAGCCATATAAAAAATAAAGATACTAGAAAACAACCTGATATTATTAATATTAATAATAATATAGTATTATTGATATTAAAATTAAAAATAATTCTATTATTAATTCTTAATAGAATGCACTGCTAATCAAGGATAGTGTGGTCACTGAAACAGAATGAGAAATGAAAGATATTGAAGCAAAAGTAGCAAAAAAGAGACTGAGAGGCATACCAAGTATAGATGGTTGATCCATTTAGGAGTGATAAATATATAAAAATAATAGGTGGCCAAATCAACTCTTGTTTTGAAAGATAACATAAAAATAATGAAATAATATAATCTGTGGATCGTAAAAAGTTTCCCACACAAAAACAAAAAATCCAACTAGTAAACCCCCACAAAAAACAATAATACATGCCTTCATATTTATAAATTTAGGGACACAAAAACATGTGTGTTTTTGTGTCCCTAAATTTATAAATATGAATGTTGATCACCGTGTAACCTTAAAAGAAAGAATAATACATGCCAAAATTACTTCCCTTCACTTCAACATTTATGAATTCCTGTCCACCTCAACTTTCCAAAATACACTGTATGATTCTTTTCATCACAAAAGTGGTATTTATGCATTCATAAAATCTGAAATACCATTTTAAGAGAATGCCAAACCTAACTATTCCCTCTCTTTGATTTTCCCTTTTTCAAAATTTCCTTATCACATATTGTCTAATAAGATATATTGTTATAATTTTTACAGCCAATATAAAGGCATATGAAATTTGTATATTTTGTTTATTATTGTTGGTCATTCTCCCAAATAAGTTCCTCATTTCGAAATTGGCCACTAATACAACTCAAGTGAAATCAACTGCCTTAGCTTTGACTAAATATATTACAGGTATCCCTCGATTAACGCGGTTAATTAATCCCTCAATGTTACCTCGTATATCAAAATTGTGTTAATCAAATACAATAATCAATGGTAAAAAGTACGATTCGTCCCTGATCGATTACTGCACTAATAGTTCGTTTTATATGGTACTCTTTTAGGAAAGATAAAAAATGAATGCAAAGTAAATGTTTAATAAATGCTTGTACCTACATTATTTACTGCAATTTTTTATCAAAAGAAGTTATCAAGAGTCGTTTGAACAGTTTTACTTTTTTTTCTTATTGGCATAAATTCAATGATAACAAGCAAAATGACTCTCCAGACCTTGGCAAAAAAGCAATAAAACATAAAGAAAAAACACTGCAAATATAATACATGATGATACAAATTAAGTGGATATTGAATCCGTTATTTCATAGCTGAATATAGAAACTACAAGAGTTTCGTGCCGAATATATAGAAACTACAAGAGTTTCGTGCCGAATATATAGAAACTAAAAGTTTCGGCAGATGCAAGTATAACCAATATGGGCAACCGTAGTAAAGGTGGAGTAAGCTCCAGATCACTTTTGCTTAGTATTTTCCATAAATAAATAAGTCTTTGGCTCTCTATTTCAGTAATACATAATGGTTTATTTATTTTCAGTTACAATCTAAAAATTATTGAACAAAGAATTAAAAAAAAAAAAAAAAAACTAAACCATACTATACTGACATTGGAGGTCGCGGTATCTCTCAGATACAGTTTACTGTTAAATATCACAAACCTTTACATAACATGTGTTAAACCAAACTCACAGCAAAAAACAGTGTGGAATATCACTCGTAACATATGAATGCACAGCTACTTATGACCTCCAAGCTATACACTGAATTGTGTGAGAATATTTATATTAAGCATTTTGCTTGTATCTGTCAGATCAGCTGCGAGCTCCTCAGGGTTAAAGGCACGTTAATCAAAACTCTTGCTGCGTATATCAAGGAATTGCCACAATAATCAAATCCGTGTTAAGCAAGGGATACCTGTATTTAATTTCTTATGTTATTTATAATAACAGTATTTATTCCTGTTTTTATTTTTATTGTATGTGTAGATTTTTTTCAGGGAGTCAAGGACTTTTTTTGAGAGGATTGTTTGCAGGTCATACCATGCCCAAATACTTTTCACACTTCCCCTTGAAAATGCACTGACAATGTCAACTGGGGAACTTTTACTCACATGCCATGAGAAGAACCTAGATGGATCTCTGACCAGACCCTTAGTCATTTTCCAATGGTGACCTTGATTTCTTCCCTTAACCTGCCGTAATCTGCAAAATTTTTCTTATCAATACTGTAAGATCCAGATCCTCTTATCAACTTGTTTAATTTTATCATATCCTCCTCCTTGTTCTTAAAATTTGCTAACCACATTCCTTCAACTTGCCTTCATATACAAAATTTCAGCTATTATATTAAAGCTGAATACTATATTATATTATATGGATCTGTTTTGCCTGTTTTCTCAGCTCAGATATGAAAATGAAACCCAGGTAATCATCACTTGTGGTCTCGATATATCCAAATCTCGTGAATTGGGAGAATAATTTCCTTATTCCTACAAATTCTCTTCAAGATTTAACTACCTTAGCAATGTTGGCCTTTAAAGTTTAGCTCATTGCCAGTTATCTCCACTAGGTCTTTAGCTTCATCAATCACTTGATGAAGTGATATAACTAACACACCTTAGTTTGCCCATGAATCAGTCTTCAGTGAATCTACTAGGATTCTGTATCAGATATGTTCCTTAATATTGCCTAGCCCAACTTTGCATCATCAGCATATAATTGGATATGCCCTTTAGACTATTTCCCTAGCTTTAACAATAGACAGCAGTGATCTAAGCACAGATTCTTGTACCCCACTGGTTATTGTGCTTTTCTTAGACTCAGCACCTCCATGCATCACTTTCTGATAACTGCCCAGTCAACCACTCTCCTATCCATGATGTAAGTCTATTTTACATGTCTGTTGATTTGAGTTTGCATAGTAATCTCCAATATGGAATCTGTCAGATGCCTTGGCATTCAAAAGTATTGTACTATATTCATTCTTATTTAACTCTGCAATCACTTTATTATAAAATGTGAGCAAATTGCTGAAGCGAGACCTACGTTTAAAAAAACCCACACTATCTTTCTGGAAGAAAGTGCTACTACCCACCTCTGTATGTGGGTTCTAACCAACCTCTCCAATCCTTAATAACTACAGAGATATACTTTCTTCCTTGCATAATCAAATCTTACCCTCCTGTTACTCATTAGGAATTGTGCTCATGTTAAATTCAAGTTAAACAACCAGGTTATTACCATTGCTAATTCTCTTGAGCATTCCTTTATCACCCATTCTGAGATCTCATTCATTCCCACTGCTGTTTTTTTTTTGCATAAGCTGTTTTAATATCTTACTTCTAACTCACCCACGACTGTCTTTTTGTCTAGTTCCACTTGGTTTCCGAAGAATCAGTGGGGTCTTGGGTTGGATTCACATATTCCAGACAGACCCAGCTAATGAATTGGGTCTGTGCGAAATATATACCTTACCTTACCAAAGTGATTACTAAATAATTCAGTTATTTCCTCTGCATTCATCTTTACTACCATCTGTATTCACTGAGGTTACCTTTATATTGTAATTTTTCCCTTTTACTCACCACTTGGTTCTCACCCTCTTTGTCTTGATCTTTATACTTCTCTTAAGCCTGGTCATCACATTTCTTCCAATATTGTCCATAACGTTTTCTTTTACATCTCCCTTGCTTTAAAATTTTGTTTATTCACTTAACTCCTCCATGCCTTATTTTTCTAACTCTGAGGATGTGCAGTCAGATAATACTCCTTTTCATGCATCCTGGTTCTCAACCATGCAGTTTTTCATACTTCAAGCTGTTTTCTTCATTTATTTTAATCACCTGCCCTGTAATTCCACATGCCTTTTTAGATGACATTTCTGTTTGATTTTCTACCACCCAAAGTAAAACTATATGATCATTTTCATCAGTTGGAGGCATGACAGTCATCTCTTTTATAGACTGATTCGTGGATGCTTTTACTAGATCTAATATTCCTGCACCATGATTCTTTTCCACAATGTGCTGTTTAAGGAAGTTATCCCTCAGTAATTCTCTAATTTTCTTCTTCTTGTATGATGTCTCTTCTCTCTTCAGTCTATAGACTCATACTAGAAATTACCATAATGATAAGCTTTCTTATATTCATAAGGTTAATCTGCCTATGCAATTCATAGTGCCTGATCTGTAGCAGCACCTAACTACATAGTTTGTCCCATAAACCTCTACTACCAAATAGCTACAAACCCATTGCCTATGTTACTCATACCATCATGTCATCATCTACTTAAGTTGGATTTAATTAATCTGCAATCATTAGCAGTACCTTTTTTTTATTCTACTTGTCATATTCTTTTGACATCTAGGTCTTACTAATGGCAGTAATTTTTGATCCATTTGTATTTATCAATGCTGAGAATCTGTTGCCTTTATTCTGATACGGCTGCCATTTTTTTAGGTGACTCCCGCCCACAAAAGTTTGTGAGCTATATACATTAGTACCATGTATGGAGTAAGGATTTTTTTCCCCTTATTTTTATTAATATTTATAATTTTTTTGTATTTTTGAAATTTAATTTTTATCAGGTTCAGAAACCCTCCTTAAGGTATAATAAATTTAGTTTAATCCTTTATCCAAGTGTGAGCAAACAAAGTTTGCGCCTGAAAGTATCTTCAGGACTGGGTTAAGGTGGTACACACCAGGGCAACTCGTTGCAAAGGTGGAGCAAGATACCAACACTCCTATCCTAGTATCTCCTATAATAATGCAAAACACATCTCCTTGCGGATATGTCTAATGTTATGCATTAAGGGAAGGGCCACTACCCAGACCGGTTTCGACCTTCATTGAGGTCTCTTCAGTGGGAGCCAGGCCCAAGTTGGGATATCAGGCAGAAGCATTAGCAGGTCATCTCCACCTATAGGAATTGCCAATTGGTGTGCCACCCTTTTTTAATAAATTACTCTGGATTTAGAGAAAGATGTTGAAAGTTTATTTTCCACTTGGTTAGAGTATAATAAATTTAGTTTAATCCTTTATCCAAGTGTCCATTAATGCATAACATTAGACATATCCGCAAGGAGATGTGTTTTGCATTATTATAGGAGATACTAGGATAGGAGTGTTGGTATCTTGCTCCACCTTTGCAACGAGTTGCCCTGGTGTGTACCACCTTAACCCAGTCCTGAAGATACTTTCAGGCGCAAACTTTGTTTGCTCACACTTGGATAAAGGATTAAACTAAATTTATTATACTCTAACCAAGTGGAAAATAAACTTTCAACCTCCTTAAGGTGTGGGAACACTGCTCTCAAATAAATCTATCACCTAAAGACAACCACATACATCCATGCCTGTGATAGGATTTGAACATGCAGCCTGTTGGTTGGAGAGTGGATAAACTAACATCTCGGCCAACCATTCTTGCATACATGATAACCAATATTGTTGGTTGAAGATATTCAAGCAGCTCTTTAAACCTGATCCATTCATATAAGTTGATTCCTGAAGAAAATTTCTTTCCCTTTATGCTGCAGTCAACACCTCTGTCTAATCAAACTAAACCTACTATTTTTTGTTTTTTTGAGTCATACCTTTTGTAATACTCTCTCTCGCAGATATTAAGATGTGTAATACTGATTACACATCTTAATATCTGCATCAAAACTCTCATGCAATCATTCCACCATATTTATATTTATTCTCTCACTGAATAACAATCTCTCCAGTCCCCTCACTAAATCTATTCAAATACAATCCATCCTGTAAGTGTAATTTCATCCCAAATCATCTCATACATCAACATATTGCACACCATCTCTTCTAAACAGTTTACTCATTAAATCATTCGTTGAGCATTATGAGAATATTATGAACATTTTTCTTTTTATTTGAATATATTATATTTTATTTTCATATGCCAGTTATCCAGAAAAAAAGGGAAAAAAATTAAACCTTCAGTTATCAGATGAATTTTATTGTATTATTATACCAAAACTGGGAATTCCCAAGCCTTAAGTATCCTAGAGTTTGGATTTTAATCCTATCGAGGAAAAATTGGCCTGGTTGCCAAGTGGACAGTGCTTCTGCTCTCTGGCCAATAAGCTATAGGTTTCAATCCCATTGCAGGTGTGGATGCACTTTTTCCCAAAAATTAAAGTTAAAAAATCATGGTGCGAGATATATGCAGGGATTTTCGGAAACTAAAGTTTTTAAGGAAAAAAATTAAATTGATGTTTATAATTAAATTCTCAGTATTCATTATTATTATTATTATTCATGAAGACTCATCACGGGAGGACACCCATCATACAACTCTCCATCACCACCACTACACCGAACCTCTACCACCAATCAACAACATCAGCGCCATCTACTGCCCACCACCACATATAGTATTTTTTGTCTGTAAATTACAATCTCTCTAGTCCCCTGACACTAAATCTATTCAAATGCATTCCATCCTGTAAGTGTAATTTCCTCCCAAATCATCTCATACATCAACATATTGCACACCATCTCTTCTAAACAGTTTACTCATTAAATCACGTGTTCTGAAGCATGTGTTCTGAAGGGCCGATTTGTCTGTATGCGGGACGAAAAACCCGAGTTTCTGGGAGAAAAAACCCTGATATCGGCCTACTCACCTTCGATTGAAAAAGTCCATATAAAGATTCCTCCCGTCATCAATTATAAATTATGATTTATAATTGCGTACGCTATTTATAAAATGAATAGATTTAAATTTTAATTATCGACATTATTTATGTGATCGGCTGCTCACCTTCATCACGCGATATATTTCAATCTTTAGCAATAATGCTTCTGTAATTAAATTAAAACAAACAGTTTCATTATTGCTTGTCCTGTTATCATTTCAGAATCATAAAATCACCATGATTTAAAAAAAAACTGAAAATAGGTATGACTTACTATTGACTATCGCTACTTCTGGTCTCGAGAGCAGTTTCCTTATGTGCATTGCCAAGGTCATCTACCCAAATAGCATCATATTCAACCCCATCCAGGGCATTAGAGGTGCTGGTTTTAAAAAAAAAAAACTTGGGAATTATTTCTGGCAAAATCATGTCCCAAGCTCTCAAAATCCTGTTGCACAACAGTTCTAATGATGGTCTCTTAATTTCCCATGCAGGAGTCAGGTTATAGCTGCCAGCTGCCCTCCACTCCATGTAGAAGTCGTCAATGCTCTCACTCCCAGATTATCTCTACTGGTTGCTTCTATTTCTATGCATATTATTGCTGTTGTATTAATAAAAGTTCATGCAGCTCGACAACTATCTATTTCTTAAAGGTTTAAACTTTTTTCATCTGTAAGATATATGTGAAACTTTTTAATTTCTTTTTTCATAAAGTAAAATCAGGGGTGCGAGATATATGCGAGGGCAAGTTATGTTCAAGTAAATATGGTAAATGATTTTTCTCATTGTAACGTAACTACTATACTTTGGTATTATTGGTAGTCTGAAGTGATAAAAACTTGGACTGCTCCAGAACAAGATTCTCGGCTTATAAAATCCTTGTTTTATTCTTGCTCCATCCTAATTATTTTATGCTTTGAATCTTTATGAAGGGAACTGCTTCTACAATTTTTTTTAAGTATAAAGATATCTGATTTTGTCTACTTATTCACATTATTTATTTTACAACAGGCAAGTTTTCAAGTAGAGTGGGATATCCTAATTCCTGACCAAAGTAATATATCTTTGTAATATCTTATATTCTTAAGCTGTCTGTATGATCTGCTCCTTCCATCAATCACTTGCATTTTCCTGCCAGTTTTGTCTGTCCTGTGGAATGAAAAATTGTTTTCGTCACTTGTTTCCATGAGAGGAAAACTCTGCTGCCTCCATTATGAGACTGACTAATTCCCCCCCCCCCTCCTCTCTTCAGTTTTAAAAGCCTTTATAAATTTTTCATGCTTTCAATGGAATTCAAACCCCTTGTCTAATGAAAGGGTATTGTTGCCAAATAAACTGTTGAAGCTCTTTATCTTATACTATACAATGCATACTATTTCCAGTTTTAATATGCTCAACTTTCAGACCTCTATCTTCATGTATTTACTGTTATCTCCCCTCCTTTATTTATTCGCTTTCTACCTGCAGTAAATGAATGTATGTATGCTTTTGATGCTTATTTTTCATTGTAAAAACACACAAGTTAGACCTTTTCTGCTTTGTTGAGTTCAGTGTGTTATTTCATTCTTTTCCTATATGTATGCAAGTCCATTAATGTTATGAATGTGTTTAACAGATGCCATGAAAGGTGAAGGAGATTTCAATGCTTCCAACCAGTCAGAAGAAGAGGATAGTGCAATACCAGCAGGCAGTAAATTTGGAGAAAGGAAGAGTGCAAGTAAAGATGGAAGAAGAATAGGTTCTGCTACAAGCATAAATAAACATTCCACCTTACCACCTCTGACAGGTAACTATTTTGAATTTTTCTTAGTATTATATTTCACATTAATAATTGAATGAATGCTGGAAGTAAATGACCTCTGTGTTAGAATAATATGCTGATTTATTACAATAGAACTTGGATAAAAGTTAATGTTTCTCTCTCTGTATCATCCTTCATAAATACCATTGTATTGATTAAATTTGATGATTTTTAGTATTGTGAAATATCACTATAGATACATACAAGTGAACATGATTTATTAATTAACACTTTCCTGCATTAAGTGTGTGTGTGGAGAGGGGGGAGTGAATTTGCTCATTGTTTTTGTGCAGTGGATTAGATGATTTTTAATATCATACTCGCACATGAGCAGAACCTATTACAAATTGATGCTGTTGAAAGTTTATTTTTCACTTGGTTAGAGTATAATAAATTTAGTTTAATCCTTTATCCAAGTGTGAGCAAACAAAGTTTGCACCTGAAAGTATCTTCAGGACTGGGGTAAGGTGGTACAACACCAGGGCAACTCGTTGCAAAGGTGGAGCAAGCTACCAACACTCCTGTCTCAGTATCTCCTATAATGCAAAACACATCTCCTTGCGGATATGTCTAATGTTATGCATTAAGGGAAGGGCAACTACCCAGACTAGTTTCGACCTTTATTGAGGTCTCTTCAGTGGGAGCCAGGCCCAAGTTGAGATACCAGGCAGAATATGAGATACCAGGTGTTGTACCACCTTACCCCAGTCCTGAAGATACTTTCAGGCGCAAACTTTGTTTGCTCACACTTGGATAAAGGATTAAACTAAATTTATTATACTCTAACCAAGTGAAAAATAAACTTTCAACATCTTTCTCTAAATCCAGAGTAATTTATTAAAAAAAGGGTGGCACACCATTTGGCAACTCCTATAGGTAGAGATGACCTGCTAATGCTTCTGCCTGGTATCTCAACTTGTCTCAACTTGGGCCTGGCTCCCACTGAAGAGACCTCAATAAAGATCGAAACTAGTCTGGGTAGTGGCCCTTCCCTTAATGCATAACATTAGACATATCTGCAAGGAGATGTGTTTTGCATTATAGGAGATACTGAGACAGGAGTGTTGGTAGCTTGCTCCACCTTTGCAACGAGTTGTCCTGGTGTTGTACCACCTTACCCCAGTCCTGAAGATACTTTCAGGTGCAAACTTTGTTTGCTCACACTTGGATAAAGGATTAAACTAAATTTATTATAAATTGATGCTGTGTGTAGAAAGTTTTTTCATTTGGCTGTAATACAAATTAAATGACAAGAAATTGCATTCTTATTTAAGCAAAACAAGCAAAAAGTTTTCACATGACGTATCTTCACATGCAAATTTTGTTTGCATGTGAGCATGCAAACTGTTTGATTGCACTTGGATGGAGGATTAAATAATGTGTGGCAATGGCCAGGAATTGTAAAAGAAGGAATCTGTTCATATTTTTGAAGAGCCAGAGATTGTAGTCTTTGGGGAATTCCTCATGAGGAAGGTCATTTCAGAGAATAGGCATAATGGAATGAAAGCTGAATGGGAGTAGCAGATTTGGTGAGTTAACATTTAACCTGCAATGAATGTTCTGCAGAAATGGGGGAAATAATGGATGCCACTTCTGCTTAATATCACCCATGAAAGTATCTATAGAAAAGACAAAATGGAAAACTGTCTGTGACACAATGGCTGGAGATTTAGTGTGATTGCCCTCTTTGGATAATATCAAAAAGTTTTAGATAAATGCACCACATTGGGGTGGTGCATTTATCTTATGCACCACCCCAATGTGAGAGCAGTTTTCTAAGGAAGAAGAGGTTTGGGATTTGTACAGAGTTAGTAGATAGGCAAAAAACAATGATCTTAAGCAAAAGCCTTAGATCATTGTTTGGGAAATTGCAATTGCTCTTTTGGCGAACTAGTTTAAAGAGAGGTATGATTAAGCATTAGTTAATGTGGGCTTCATAGACTTAGGTAAGAAATAACAGATTGGGTTTGGATGCCTATAAGTGTAGCCTCCAATGTTAATACTTGTATTGATGCCCTGTATGTTGGTGAAATGAATGTGGAAGTGCTTGTTATTCATGAAATTTTGGCTTTTCTTGGGGGGATTTCTGTTATTTTTGTGCAAGTTTCATATTTTTTGTGGAAGTTTTTTAATACCCGCAGTGACACCGGTATTTGTTTAGTTATGTTTCATAGTTGAATTAATGAAGGAAACTTATGAAGCAGGGGCATGCAGAAGAGAGGGACTTGTGCACATAACTCTCATGCAGGAGTGCCCAGACTCCAATCCAAACATGGCCTCAATAGTGTCCCCTGCATTCTGCTGTAGGTATGATGCTACATATTATGGTTAGTCACAGAAACTTTGTTGGAATCTCCTTGGTGGGAGTTTGACCTGTTGAGATACTGAGAACTATCTTGATGCCACAAGTCATGTTCACCAGTCAACCTAATAATCTGTTAGGATGCAAGAAGAAAGTTAGCAGAATTTAAGCCCAACAAATGGTTTGGATCTCCAGCCAAAAGGCTGTGGGTTTGAATCCCACCGTGGGCATGGATGTTTGTGATTGTATGTGAAAGCACTAGTCAGCGGCAGATGGTGTTGGTGTTTGATGATGAAGGTTGGTGGAGTAGTGAGATGAAGAGTTGATGCCCTCCCTCGTTGAGTCTTTGGACTCCCTGGAGGTGTGATATAATAATAATAATAATAATAAAATTCAGCTCCAAGGTCTTGATGGAAAAACTCCTTAAGATCTTCATTGTGATCATTTTAATGTATCTTTTGCATGTTTGTATGGCTTTTTTTGAATTTGAAAGCTGGAAGATCAAGAGAAAAAAAGATAATTCAGAGTGAAATGGATGGGGAAGCGCTTGTTATTGGATGAAATATTGGTGGTTTTTTGGTTATATTTCTGTTATTTTTTGAGTTTCTGATATTGCTTTTTGTAGAAGCTATAAAAAAACCTCGATGTTCCGCAGTTACACTAGTATTTGTTTAATTATGTTTCACGGCTGAGTTAGTGAAAGGAACTTATAAAGCATGGGCATGTAGCAAAGATGAGGGACTTGTTACCAGAAAGATCATATATCAATTCAACTTCAATAACTTTTCAACTTAGCTTCATCCTTCACAATATTTCAAACATTCAATCATATATTTACTTAAATTTAGGGGATATTAAATCCCACATAGTTTTAAAACCGAATAAGAAACTCAAAGATTGGAATCAGAGAGTTTCTTGCCGAATATAGTAAACTATAAAGTATCGGCGATACTAGCGTTAGCCAATGCAAGTGATCCTAGTACATAGTACATTACCGGGCAACTCGTTGCAAAGGTGAAGCTTATTAGCTCTTTATACTTAAGTAATTCAATCATATAACAATTTTGATTGGTCTATAATTGCTGCTTCTGTCATGGAGCTTCCTTTATACAACAGAACTATTTTGCACTCTCTTGGGACCTTACTAGAGCTGAAGCATAAGTTAAACAGTCTAGTCCGAGACAGTACCATTTCCTTTGTACATTCTCTTAATATATCTCTCCAATTTATCAACCTCTGTTCCCACATCTGCCCCTGCAACGTTTCTTCTTGGATGATACACCTTTGCTAAGTGATCACTCATTAACTCAACTATTTTGATGGCTTTTATCACCTCCCTGCTATCAGCTTTCATTAAAGTTTTTCTTCTGTATTCTTTCTTCTCTTTACTCACCATGTAGTGATTAATTCTTTGGGATTTCCTTTGACCTGCTTGGCTGATTTTGCATTCCTTATCATGCTGATCATCCTTCTTGCCTGTGTTTTCTACTTCCTGTGAGCTTGCTGATCGCCCCTCTCCCTGTATGCCTCCCACATTTTTTTTTTCAACTCCAGCTTAATGATACTGCTTATCCAACAGCTACCTTATTTATCCTCCTGATCTTAGCTGTACAGTCTGATAATGTTTCCTTCAAATATCCCGTGATCATCTCACATGCACTGCTAGCATCCTTCCCTTGCATATGCTTATGCCATGGCACCACATCAGGATGCATCTTAAGCTTTTCATAATCACTGGTAGTAGTTGCACATTTACCCCTTCTTAACTGAAAATTCCACATTTGACAACTTCCCAAGTCAAAACTGCATGATCAATCTCTCCTGTCAGAGGCACTGTGGCTACTGTGGTTGTGGACAGCATCCTCTGATGCCATCACGAGATCCAGCACACTTAAACCTCTACTTCCCTCCATCAAGTGCTGTTTTAAGTAATTATCTCTTAATAAGTGTATAAATTCTATTTTTTTCCTTTATGTGATCCTTACAGTCTAAGTCCTTGTAGTTAGTCCCCATAATAATTAATTGACTTGCACTCATCATTCCGATGTATGACATCCACATCTTCCCTTCCTTGTTATCCCTCCTCCCCAGCCTGTAACAGCAACCATGTATTTTGTCCTGTTGGCTTCTATCTTCTCAGTATAGCAACATGCTAATAATGCACTGCCTTCCACATTACTGTTTCTTCGTGACCTACTCCTTTTGGGTACATTTTGTCTATTGTCACTGGTGTATATTATACTCCCCATTCCTTTTCTCTGTAACTTCATCCTCCTCCTTCCACATGTTTCAGTAATACCTATAAGCTTTATTTAGGTTGCATCAATCAATGTATTGTATGATAATGAGTGCACTCTTTAAAATAATTTATTTTATAATTTTCTATTTGAATCCATGATAAAACTCTGAGATATTTAGATTCACTGTATTCAGAAATTTAAATAATAATAATAATAATAAAAAACAGATTTGCTTTTGAAGTTCAAAGACTGTCTTTAATAGCTTGTATTATAAGTATCATTATGATTTTAATTTTTGTGATTGCCTTTTTTCCTTTAATCTAGAAGAAGACACCAAACCATATACAATTAATGAAGCAGAAGAATTAGATAATGATTTGGATGCCAATACAAATTCTGGAGACTTCTTTTAATTTTTGCTAATATGAATTTAAAATATATATATGTATACATACATAGTCAGGTAAGTTTCTTGATTTTATTTAATAATGAAAGTTAATTTTTATGATGGATGATTGGTATTCATTAACAGTGATATATTTTTATCACATTACGAGGGTGGTCTAAAAAGTTCTCGGCCCAACAATGAAAAAATGAATTTATAATTTCAAAATTTATTTTATTTTTCAACATAATCTCCCTTAAGACTAATACATTTATTCCAGCGATGCTCCAGCACCATTATCCTGTTCCTGTAGTGGTTCTCAGTAAGATCTGCAAAATACCTCTCTACAGCTACAATCATCTCTTGATTCGAAGAAAAATGCTGACCAGCGAGGAAGAGGTTTAGTTTTGGGAAGAGATAGAAGTCAGAGGGAGCCAAATCTGGGGAATAGGGTGAATGTTCCAACAGTTCATAGTTCAGATCCCTTAATTTTCCAATTGCCAAAACACTTTTGTGGGCAGGTGCATTGTCCTGATGAAAGGTGATTTTTTTTTCTTCTGCAAACCGGGTCTTTTCTCATGAATTTTTTCGTCTAGACTGGTTAAAAGATCGGAATAATATTCCCAGTTATTGTTTTACCCTTTTCAAGATAATTAATAAACAAAATGCATTTAGCATCCCAAAACACCGATGCCATGACCTTTCCTCCTGATGGAACTGACTTCGTCTTCTTTGGTGCTGAACAACTGGCTTCTGTCCACTGTTTTGACTGCTGTTTGGATTCTGGTGTGTAATGGTGAATCCAAGTCTCATCCATAGTAATAAATTGATGCACAAAATCAGTTTTATTCTTGTTAAAATGCTCCAAGCACTGTTCAGGGATTTTCATGAGAGTGCGTTTTTGATCTGCTGTGAGGAAGCATGCACCCATCTTGTGCAAAGCTTTTTCATTTGCAATTCTTTATGCAAAATACTATATCCTACACATGCTTTTGAAATGCCTATAGTCTCAGCAATTTAACGCAGTTTGACTCGCCGGTCATCCAATACCATATCGTGCACTTGATCAATGATTTCTGGTGTTGTTACACTTTTTGGATGTCCTTCACGTGGATTATCTTCAAGGCTGCTACAACCACATTTAAACTCGGCAGCTCATTTCTTATTTGTCGAAAACGAAGGAGAAGAGTACCCATACACTTTTATGAAGTTCGAATGAATTTCTTTTGGTTAAACCCCTTCTTTTACAAAAAATTTTATAACCGCACGATACTCAATTTTATCCATTTCAAGGGCAGACAACACTTTTGCTTCAGACAGCTGTATAAAACAAACTACTTGATAGAATGACTTCAAATTTCACATGGATGCTTATGACAGATGTACCAACTTAGAAAAAAATAATAATTTGCCGATAGTGTTGCCATCTACGGTCGTGGCCAAGAACTTTTCAGACCACCCTCGTATTATTATTAACAAAAATTACTAACTACTCTCTCTCTCTACTTTTAAGTGTATTATTATTACACAGGTCTTTTAAAGGATCCGAAGACTCATTGCAAGAGGCTCACCCTAACCATTAATCATGCAAAGCCTATTATACCTCTTCTTAAACTCGTTTACTGACAAAATATTGATGACTACCTCTGTCAATCCATTCCACTTATTTACCACTCCCCCAAGCTTAAAATCTTGATTTTGTCCTCATTCTTATTAAACACACTCTTACTCAGCTTCTGGGAACAATTCTTTGTCCTCTCTCTCTCTCTCTCTCTCTCTCTCTCTCTCTTCTTGTCAGGTACTGAATAATTTCTTCATCATCTGCCCTATAAAATGCCTTTAGTAATTTATATATTTCTATCATATTCCTTCTTTTCTTCCTGTAATTAATAAATCTTCATAGGGAGCACTTACTCCACAAACAAGACACCATTTTGGTCATTCCCAAGAAACCCAGGCAACCAGATTTGTGCACACTAGTCCAGATATAGTGTAATAGTCCAGGCTAGGGTAGGGTAATAATTAATGAGGGTGATGTAGAGAGCTTTCAGGATGATTCAAATAGGCTGACAGTATGGGCAAAACATAATAGATGTCAATTTAATGTGGAAAAGTGTGAAGTTATGCATTTTGTGATACAAAGATTACAAACTCTGTACCACATTGAAGGGAATTATCCAGGAAATTGAAGCCATGGATTTGGGGGTGGTAGTAGATAGAGAGTTGAAGTTTTACAGGATATATTGCTAAAGTAGCCAAGGTAAGGACTTGATATGTCCACATCTGGGTTTCTTGGGGATGAGGAAGTTGTGGAGAGGATCCAGAGGCAAGTGACGTAGATGGTGAGTGGTCTGTGGAATGTTCATCATGAGGATAGATTGAAAGTTTGTGGATTGTAAAAGTTGGTTAATAAGCAAAAAGTGGAGGGGGGGGGAATATGATAGAAACATTTAAGTTTAAACTCAAGTAGCTAATATGCTTGTTTAGAGCAGGCTTTAACAAACATCCATGCCCAAGGTGGGATTCAAACCCACAATCTGTTGGTTGGAGAGCAGGTATGCTATCCACTCAGCCAGGATTTTATAGAATCAATAGAAAGGAAATATTTCAGCACTTGGCTAAAAGGGGCAGAACAAGAGGTCATACATGGAAGTTGGGTAAGAGTGTGGTTAGCAAGGATATAAGGACTAGATCTTTCACTTGGAAAGTGATGAATAAATGGAATGGAATGTCCAATGGACGTTGCCTGCCATCACCTTCAGATGCCTACACTTGTCAACTTTCTGCAAGAAAATTGATGAGACAAGAAAATATATGCTTGTTTTAATCCTATATCCAAGAGTAAGCAAAGTTTGTATGACTAGTATACTTGTATGTAGTCTGTTGACTTTACATCAATTACCTTAGCATCCTATAATGCAAAGTACACTTCCTTTTGAATGTGTATTGCTCTGAATTATGGGAAGGCGTAAAAATAGTCATAATTTAAAATTCTAAATATTTTTACAAATTGTTTACGTTAGTACATTATTAGTTTTCGTTTTATAATACGTATTGTTGGTACTTGTGATGTGCACGTTATTGATGTTATTTTGTCAAAATGAAATGTGACGCATTTGAAAAAAAATTATGTACTTACTGGATTTGGATAGTTGTGTTACTTTCAAAAATTTTATTGTGGTTTAAAATTATTAAGTGCTGTGTTTTGTAAAGACATTCTCGTAATGCTAACGGAGACGACACATTAGCCTATATACATAACTTCTTGCTTGCCACTTACATGGAGTGTGCATGCTCGCCGAGGAGTTTGATGGATGATTGACAACTGACAGAGAGAGAGCATTCAGTATTGAGGTAATTGAGGAAAAACTAGAGAGCTAATGGAAGTTTAAGAACACAGGCCGGCAAAATTTTGTTCTTAGGAAGTTAAATTTTTATGTGACAGTAGGGGGCATATTAATAGAACATTCCGAAATAGTAATCGTAGAATTGTGAGCCTTTAAAGTGGAGGAGTTAAGACTGTAAATAAGTATTGGTAAATAAAAGAAAATATTGCGATTGACTTTCTATAGGAATGTTCGAGGAAATGCTGATTGAAAATTTTATCTGTTTTAAGGACGCCAGATCTATCTGTTATTTCTACTGGAAAAGGAGACGGAATTTAGCAACTTACATAAACCAGTAGCAGAAACTTTTTTTGCTGGTACAAAAATCAACAAAAATTGAACTGCATAAGGTAAGAGTACCTATACTTCAGTGAATTCAGAATATCCTACTTCAGAGTCAGGAGAAATAATGTGTGCTACATAAGGGTGATGAAAAAGGATTCTATGAAAAAAGAAGAAGAGAATCTTATACAGTGGTGAGCTATAAGGGGCTCGCCCGAGCCCTTTGTTAAATTTTTCTCAAATTTGCAAGCCCCCTTGTTCTTCTTGTTTACTTTTTTATGTTTAAAAAAAAAAACACATAATATTTTGAAATATATTAAGTGACAAACTTATACGGTAACCTAACAAAGTGATTTTATTAAATAAAATATTATAGTTACTGTTACCACCATTTTACAAATAAGAATTCACTTTTGGTAATCACATATAAATAAATAGGACTATAAAATAATGCCCCTTGATTGGTACCATTGATTATCACTTGAAGTATAAAAACAAAAGAGAAATATAACATACTTCAATAGATAATATTTATTTATTCTTTATAGATTGTTTGTCATAAAAACTTCTATCGCAAACAAAAGAAATTTATTTTGTTTATAAAAAATGCGGACTATTGCATATGTGCGATTATAAAAGATTTTATTCTTATTATGTTTTGATAGTTAAATAATGTTTTTCTTATAATGTTTTGGCCAGTCTGGTTGGCCGAGTGGATAGCGTATCCACTCTCCACCCAAAAGGCTGCGGGTTCGAATCCTGCTGTGGGCATGGATGTTCATGATTGTCTATGAAAATAGTGGTGGTCAGCAGTAGATGCCGTTGGTGTAGATGATGATGGTAGTTGCGGCTAGTGGAGACGGAGAGTTGTTGAGTGGGCGCCCTCCTTCAATGAGTCTCTGGACTCCCTGGAGGTGTTATGTAATAATAATAATTATGTAAAATAAATTAACACAGATGATTGTGTGCAAATATTTCATATTTAGATCATGAAATATTTGTTTAAAAATGATAGCCCTTACAGGTTGATTGTCCCCCCCCCCCCATACTTTTTGATTGGCATAAGCCGTATTAATAAGAGTTTTTGTGTGAAATGCAGCTTTTTTTTTTTTTTTTTTTTTTTTTTTTTTTTTTTTTTTGCTCGACAATGCGAGCCCTTTGTTAAAATTTCCACAGCTCATCACTGATCTTATATCTTAGAAAAAAGGCCTTAACAAAGAAACCGAACCAGTGGCGGCTCGTACATAAGCACTGCGACATGTACGGGCCGCCTCTGCAGCACCCCCAAGGAAAAAATGAAAAAAATTAAATTTTGTCTGTTTATAAATAATAACAATGCTTACAACATTATATAAATGCAGTACAACATGTTAAAGGTTACAGCTTATGTTTTGGCATTGATTGAATAGTTAATAATTGGAATTGTTCAATTAACACTTTAGATTACGAAACAAATGCACTGCGATCTAATGCCGATATTCGTTTGCTCTTGTCATTGCACGTTACATCATTCCCAACTATAACTGCTCAAACAGCAGTGTATTTTTAGTATGCTTATGCGCCTTATTTCTGTGAGATATGAAACGTTTATTATTGACGCATGTTTGTGGTGAACTATTTTTTTGTAAATCTTATTTTATTTTGTTAAAATAACATATAATTATTTATTTATTATAGAATACAAGGCTGAATTATGACGAGTGTCACTGTTGAAAATATGAAAAGAATTATATTTTTTCAATTATCGTTACACGAAACAAATACACTGCGATCTAACACCGATCATTGCTATTGATACGAAACTTTTATTATTGGTGTTTGTTCGTGGTGAGGATGAAATATTTTTAATAAAGCAATTTTTAATATGTAAATTTATTTATTAATAAATTCGTTACTGATTAGGGAAAAAAAGTTTTTTTGTATATGCAGCACCTCCACTTGAAATTTTCACTGGCGCCACTGCTATGAACATTTTGTTATTGTGTAAACAAGGTGTTTAGTCTAGTAGACGTGATTAAGTATATGTTAAATAAACCAGTAATAGAATGAGTCAGAGAATGGGTGATCTCTAAAGTGTAAGTTTATTTTTAAAGGCCTTGAATCCAGTTAATTTTGTAGTTAATCGTGTAATTTTATTTGAAGTGTATATATTGTTTTTGTTTTATTAAATGTGTATATTTTGTATTTGGTCTTGAGTTAGTAATTTTTCGGATTCTGAAAGAAATAGTAAAAAGTCATTGCACCAATCGGAATTGAATCCTTGTGCATATAAATAAAAACACTCGGAAATTAGAAATAATCATTATAGAGAAAATCTCATAACAAATGAGGATTGATAATAAATAAATTAATAAATAATCTCCCTCTTTATAACAATTGGTAACAGAGATCAAATCTCTTTATAACAAAGAGTCACTACCCATTTTGAAATTTATTGAGGTCTCTTCAGTGGGAGCCAGTCCCTGGAAGATTATTATTATTATCATCATCTCCAGACCTCTATGGAGTCAAAGACTCATCACGAAAGTTCTCCTGTCATACACACAGCTCATCACACTGTGCCTGAGAGTACACTCTCAGGCAATGCATTCCAATCATTCACAACATTCCATACAAAAAACTTACTTCTTACTCCTTTGCTTACGCGCACTCCTTACACAGCTTCCAGTAATGACCCTGTGATGACATCTTGTTCTATTATTCCCACCATTCTATGTAAAACTTCTTCAACAATTAATCTGGTAATAATCTCTTAGTAATTTATATCTCTCAGTCATATTCCTCCTCCTCCTATCCACCAGTTTCTTCAAATTCATTTTCTCAATCTGTCTTCATATTCTAAAATGGAAGCAGAATCTTCTTATTTCTATAAGTCAGTGTCCTTCACATCATTGCCAAATTTATTATGTTGTCCTCACAATTTTAGAAATGTGTCCTCTAAATTTTATATCTCTTTCCACCATCACACCTAGATCTCCTATTTCCTCCACCTCCTCCAGTACGTCCTCACCAAGTGTGTATTTTACATCTCATCTTTGTTTTCCAAATTTTAAAACTTTACACTTTGCAATATTGAACTAATAATCCCACTCATGTGCCCATTCACCTAGTCTATTCATGTCCTCTTGTAAAGCCACATCTGCTCTACTTCCCATAGTTCTTCCCAACTTTAGAACAACTGAATATCCCTATTCAAACTTTTCTTAGTATCATTAAACAGCAATGCCCCTAAAACAGACTTGTGAGGCATATCACTAGTCATTTCCCTCTTCTAGGATATTGCTTCCCCCACAACTTGCTGATACCTGTCAGACAGCCAATCTCCAATCCAATGCACTAATATAATATACAACCCCACCATAGTTTAATTATCAACTTATCATATGTCAATCTATCAAAAGCCTTTGTAAAATATAAGCATATTACTGTGTATTCATCTCCCTTGTTCAATGCACCTGTCACCTTATTGTAAGAAGTCAACAGATTACGATAACATATTCTTCTCCCGTTTTATAGCATTTTTATTCTGCTTAGTGCAGGATCCACTATAATTATGCGGCTGTGGGAAAAGATGTAGAAAGTTTTTTACCTTGGGTGTATTATATGTTAAAGATACCAAGAAATTTATTATTTTTTTTTAATACACCCAAGGTAAAAAAACTTTCCAGAAATTTTTATTAATAAGGTCAAGCACCTTTTGTCTACTTGTATATGAGATATATATATATTTGGCTCCCACTGATGAGACCTCAATAAAGGTCGAAACCAGTCTGGGTAGTTGCTCTTCCCATTATGCATTGCATTATAAAATAACGTCAAGTGTTCAGAGCCCTCTAGCGAGTAATGTATTGGACGAAACACACCAATATTTGGTAGACGTACACAATGAAACATGGGGATTCGATTTAACGAAAAAAAAAATAGTACCAAAAGTTGCCAACAGGGTAAATTTTGGTGCTGCCAAATTAATTTTAGTAGGTGTGCTAATGAATGACTAAATGCTAAATGAGAGACAGCACACATCAATTTCATGACGTTTATTGTTAATTACAAGTAAGATTCAATATGACCACCATTCTGATGTTCCACGAACTGCATACAGCGCATGACATTTTCCACAGTGGCTCGCAACACATCGAAATTGATTTGTCTCACGTGTAACGTTATTCAATCTTTCAAAGTTGAAATATCGGGTACATGTCCTTGATACACAATGCTTTTAAGAAATCCCCACAGCCAAAAGTCACAAGGATTGAGATCAGGCGATCTCGGTGGTCATGGCGTGGGAAATGCACGACTAATGATTCTTCTGTCAGAGAAATGTTATCGTAAAACACGCTGTACCTGAAGTCCGATGTGGGGTGGTGCACCATCCTGCATGAAGATGGTCGAATCGAAACATCCTCTTTGCTGCAGTTGTGGAACCACAAAGTTCTGTAGCATATTGGCATACCTGTTAGCATTGACGGAACAGGTCACTGGTCCATTTTGGCGATTTTCCTCATGAAAGTGTGAACCGATGATAAAAGATGCCGTAAATCCGCACCACACTGTGACTTGGGGCGAGTGGATAGGCATCTGCAGACACGTGCGGATTAGTTGCAGCCCAAATGCGACAGTTGCATGTGTTAATATCGCCATTCAAATAAAAGTGCGCTTCGTCACTCCATAAAATCTGCCACGGGCAAGCATCATCCACTTCCATTCGCACTAAGAATCTCAAAGATAAGTCGATTCGTGTGGTCACAACACCAGGGCGCAATTCTTGAACATGACTGATTTTATAGCAGTAAAACTTCAACATCTGATGTAGGATTTTCCACACCATTGTGTATGCAATATCCGTTTGCCAGGATATTGCTCATGCACTGCTGGTACCCTGCACGTTCATCATCTCCTGTTCCACAATAGCAGTTCCAACTTGTTCAACTTGTTGGTGATTGATTGGTTTGCGTCCCCTGCCTGCCTACCTGCACTGCTAGAGTTCTAGTAGTTTCAAATTACCGAATCAGTTTTCGCAAGTTTGTTACGCTAATCGGTCCTTTTCGTAAATTTTTCATATGCCAAAAATCACGCAGACAAGCACTGACATTATTGTTCCACTGATAATAGAGTTTGACTAACAAAGCACGCTCACGTAAGGTAAGAGGCATCGAAAAGCAGTTCGTCTACGAATGATAAGAAATCTCACAGGCTTTCCTTTTATTGCATGATCACTCACAAGAAACGCGATAATACAAATTAATGCATTTTACTCGGTAAACAGCGCCAAAATTTCCCATGTTGGCGACTTTTGGTACTATTTTTTTTCGTTAAATCGAATCCCCATGTTCCACTGCGTACGTCTACCAAATATTGGTGCGTTTCGTCCACTACATTACTCGCTAGAGGGCCTGAACACTTGACGTTATTTTATAATTACCCGGTATATACTAAGCCAAGTAATATGAAGTCACGAGCCTCTATATACAATTAGCTTAGACGTGAATATATTTCGCACACAAAACTTTGTTTTGCTTACTTGGGAAAAGCATTAAAAACCAAGTATAAAATTTCTTGGTATCTTTAACATATAATACACCTAAGGTAAAAAAAAAAAACTTTCTACACACACACACACACACACACACAGGTAGTCCTCGACTTACGACGGGGGGGTTCCGTTCCAACGTCTCCATCATAAGTCGAGGACTTTTTTAATTCTTGATTTGTTTGATTTCTGTCATATTTTTTTTATTTATAAATTAGGTTTCTATTTATATAAAATATAAATTTATGAAAATATATAAAATATTTTCATAAATTAGGTTTCTATTTAACTTAAAACAGTTTAAAATGTATAAACTTACATAAGCATTTGTAAATTATTTATTAGCATATATACATATAAATACAAAATTAAAAAAGAAAAATTTAAGAAAAAAATAAATAAACACATATTGAAAATGGTGCACTTACTTTAATTTGAAATTCCTTTAAATATTAGTTAACACAAACAAAAAAACTTATTAATGGTGTCTTTAATTAAACAGGTGAGTAACTGTCACTCATTCGGACAATATGGTTATTTCTCACGATCAGGAGTAGCTTTTTTAATCAGAAAATTGGTTAATATTGTCTGTTAGGTTTTTTCTTCATATTCGCGATAACATCTGACTGCTTCTCGAATTTGCTTTTCAACTTTGGCGAAGCGATCAGTGTCTTGATCCATATTTTCGAGTACCTGAAGTCCTTGATTTAGTTTAGAAAATACTTCAGCTAATCCTTTTACAGTAAATTTTTTTAACAATTTCTCTTCTTCATCTTCCTCATTATTCCTTTCTTCTTCTACAACTCTTTTGTTTTGGAAAATCGAGTCTTGATCTGTCAGTTCACCTTCTTCTTCGTGATCTACTAATTCTTCTATATTGGTAATATTGATTTCTAGATCCAGTTTTCAAAAGAAGCAAAAGAACAAGAACAAGCCTTGGACAGGACGGCATGGAAATCTCTTTGGCAAAATCTCAACACTTAAAAGCATAAGAGATCATAGACTAAGAAGATCTAGTTTTCTTGCAATTTCAATGATTTCTTCACCAATTTGTTCTAACATACTATGCTCATTGTACTCTTCGAGTGTCTCCTGCAGTAGTAACTTCTTCCAAATTCCTTGTATACATTGTTCCGATGCTTCCTTCCATGAAGTTGCAATGTTCTGGATACATGTGAATATCGTAATTTTCCAAAAATCGTGTAATGTTATAGCATCATTGTCCATTGCTGTTATTGCTTGAGAAAATGTAGTTTTCAGATAATATGTCTTGAATGTAGCAATTGAACCTTGATCCATAGGTTGAATCACAGCTGTTGTATTGGGCAGCAGATACATCATATTTATATTTTCATTCAAATCACCAATGTGAAGAGGATGTCTTGGAGTATTATCAAACAGCAATAGAATTTTAAAAGGAATGTTTTTTTCAAGACAGTAGGCACATACTTATGGAATAAAACAATTTAAGAACCAGTATTCAAATAAAACAATTGTCATCCAAGCCTTAGGATTATTCCTGTAGTAAACCGGCAACTAATTCTTGTCAATGTTTTTCAAATCTCTGGGGTTTTGTGAACGGTAAACAAGAAATGGTTTTAATTTAAAACCAGCAGCATTTCCTCCAAGAAGAAGCATAATCCTATCTTTAAATGCCTTAAAAACCAGGCGCCGATCTAGCTTCTCTGTGAATGTAAGTTCGTTCTGCACTCTTTTCCAGAACAGTCCAGTTTCATCTATGTTAAAAATCTGCTCTAGCAAATAGCCTTCATCTTTTATCATCTCTTTCAGATTTTTCTTGAAAATTTTGGCAGATTTTGGCAAAAATTTTGTTTCCTTGAATTGTCAAATAGGCTGCATGCTTTTGTTTGAATCGTAAACAAACTGAGAGGAATATTCTTGTTGATTTGATGATCTGTCCATATCATCAAAAGCCTCTCCATTTCATGAATTGACCCTTCTCTTTTTTTTGTTAAAATTGTACATTTCATATTAACTTCTCCTTTAGCTGCCTCCATTATTCTTGATTTATCTTTTATAATTGTTGAAAGTTGAATCCAATAGTTTTTCTTCTTGTGCTATTTCACCGACTTCCTTTCCTTTGGCATATGCTTTAATGACCTTCATTTTCACATCTAAACTTAAAGCTTTCCTCACCTTCTTTTTTATGTTGCAATTTTCATCAGTAGTATTACTTCTCTTACTAGACATGATAGGGTTACAACGAAATACAAAAATTGCAATGAGAGAAACGAACACTCGACTGCTGATTAACAGCTAACATGCCAAAGGCTGTTATAAGTTATCAGTGGGTGAATCATAGCAGCAGCTATTGCATATTGGTGATAGGCTTTGCTTGTCGACTAATGGCGATGCTGCAATGCATATACAAAAGCAATGTGATATAGGAATGTATATGCTGGCGGCAAAGTTAAATTAGAGAATTTTTAATTTTTTTTCTTTTTCTTTTCATAAGTCGAGGACTACCTGTATATTAATAATCAATACTTGAGGTAGAAAAAGCTATCGAAAACCTAAAATATGGAAAGCCAGCTGGAGTATTTGACCAGAAAGTAAGATGTGGATAATTCATGGAGTTCATGCATTTGCCACCACAGAGGGATATATTTTCTCATGAAATACTAAGAATTATTATTACATCTGACTTCCATGCAGTCAAAGACTCATCATGGGAGGAACTCCATATAAAGAACCTTCTCCTCACAGCATCCTTATACAATTTCCAGTGATGGCCTCTTGTTTTACCCCCTCCCATTCTATGAAAAATCTCGTCCATGTCAGCCTGATAACAACCCTGACTAGCTTATATGTCTTTATCATATCCCCCTCCTCTTTGCAATTTACATTCTCTCAGTCTGTCCTTACACTCCACTTTCCAAAGACCACTGACCACCTTTGTGAATAATTATTAACAATTTTATAAATTAATAAAATAAAGTCGATATATATTTTCATTTCATTATCATTATTAGGATCATTTATTAAACATTATAAACATAACTATTAAAAACAAAAGAATTTATTCATAAAAATTTATAGTTTTTGATGTTTTTATAGTCAGGCAACTCGGTTAAAAAATTTGATACTGGTATAATTTCCTTTCTATCCCTCGGTTGACAGGAAATGATGCCACTTCAGTTTATTTTATTCTTCCATGAAAAATCTAAACACTGCAAAATTATTTCCATGTGATAAAAACAGTACAAGGAAATAACTTTTTTTTTCTGATAGCAAAACTACAGTGAAAATCATGTGGAGTATCATTAACTAAGCAATTTTTGTCAAGATATCTGATATTTAAATATATATATATATATATGTGATTTAAAAAAAAAAAAAAGATTTTTCAAAAGGTCTTATTTATTTTATAACGAATTTCCCTCCCCCTTATAAGATATATATATATTATAAATGTATAAAATTTAAAAGCACTTGTCTGTGTATTTTTTCCTTCTCATTTGGCATTTAACCAAGGTAGCATATCTGAAAATGTTGTTGACCTTGAATTTAAGTGTTGAAAATGTATTGCCTTCTGAATTGATTAGGTGATAAAATGAATGTTTATGTTGAATAACTTATCAGCTGAATTTCTATACCTTCTGCATTCATCATTGTGCTATATAGTTTTTTTTGAACATTTTTAGCTCTTTCAAGTATTTCAAGTAATAACAGAAAAGCAGAAATACTTCAGCTTTTCTGTTATTAATTGATGTTCATACATATAGACACTGATATTAGTCCTGTTAGTTTATATAAGTCACCTTGTTTACAGTTATATAGTGCAGGCTTTGCAATGTGGTTACTTCATAGTAAAAAAAGGTACAGTTATGTGTAAACTTGAATGTGGACATGATATGATGGATATTCAATAATGAATTCTATTGTCTAGTGTAGTTATTTTTTATCTGTATTATGTGCTCTCTTTGTGTATAGAAATGCAAAATACAAATCCTGAAATAAATACATGAAATGCATGCACGCGAGCACGCACGCACACACACACACACGCACACACACACACACACACACAGTATATATAGTTTAAATTTTATTTTTCATAGAAAATACAATCTTTAGGACAGGTCTTTAGGCACCATCCTGTTGAGATTCTTCACCTATTTTAATCATTTCTTTCAGCAGATTATTAAATGGACATAAGTTATCGTCATCTGATTATGTATTCTCAGGGGTGATATTCTGATGGTACAACATAACTAAGTTTACATTATTACTAGAGCCTTATGAACAGTTTTCTTCCAAAATAATCTGTTGTTTAATCTTTAATAATTTCAGAAATGGAAAAAAAAAAAAAAACATAACTACAGTAATGATATTTTAATTCAATTATACCCTAAGATGCAGATATTTTGGTTTGTGTGTCACAAACCAAAATATGTTATGCAGTAGTAACAATGACATATATTTCCTTAATAATTATCCAAATTTAGAGCATAAATAGTCCATTGTCAAGGTTTAGGTTAGGATGATATAGATGATCCTTGGTGTTTGAATTTGTAGATGCTTCCATATACATCTTTGCATCATCTCTGCAACTCATCATCACCTCAGAACCGCACATGAGAAGTTTTATTGCACATATTTTAATCTGTTTGAATTTTCCAAGATTTATTCTACACTGCAAGATAATTTGTGATATGATACACAAAATGAAATATCTATATTTTACAGTATAATCTTATTAAAATAACTTTTCTGTGGTTACATGTGTTTTTATATTTAAATGGATTTCCAACAATTTTCTCTTCATAAAAAAACAAACACCTGTATTATGGCCTACCTCTGAGTCTTTATCATTAGCATTAAACACCTGTTTTGCTAACCTTTTCTACCTCATTCTGATTAAAGGATCATACTACCTTAGGTTAACTTTGATGACATGCTCCTAAATGCCAGTGATGTCAAGCTCTTTTCCAATACTGTCTCTTCATTTCTAACATGTCTGTTAACCGTTTTTTTTTTTCCAACTCTAATTTTTCTAACTAACTTTTTTTCTAATTTCACATTCTCAAGTTAACAGATTGATTATCACTGTCTTGTATACTGCATATTTTGTGGTTTGACTACCTCTTTCTTATTCCATATTAAGTGATTCAGCTGGCTCACAACCATACTAGCTTTGATTATTTGTTATTAGTTTTTATTATTATGTGATATTTTGATTTATAGGACTTCATTGCAGTCCTAACAGATTTATTTGGAGAAAAATTGTCGATAGGAAGTTAGTAATGATGCAAACTTCGTATAGTACTATTATAATATCCTGTACACCCGTTAAGGATACATATCAGGAATTTGATGATGATGAGTACAGTTTATTTAATGAGGAATTGCACTGGACTTTATTTAGGACTATAACATCATTTGCATGAAGTAAGAAGCTGAGTTGAATATTACACATTTTGATATCAGGTTTAATTGCACTCTCCTTTGTGATCCTTATTGATAATGAATGACAGTGAAGATAGTGTTATATTTTTATGGTGGTGGTCTGTTGCACCATTGTTAAATTCTTCTTCCTTATTCTAATTGTCTTAATATCAGCTGCGCCTTTGTTAACGTTATATTCGCTAGGCTCCCAGCACCTTATGTCTCAGCTAACTCTTTGCTGCTTTACGCTCAAATTAACCATAATCTGTTTAACATATATTTTACTGTTAATCCTACTTAATCTTATTTCCTGTTCCCACTGCTAGCAAACAGACTTTAAGTTATCAGCCTATCTACGATATTCAGGTTACCAATTCTCGCACTAATCAATTAGAAAATTTTATCTTTTTAATGACTGCACCATTCTAATTGAACTAATGTAATTTGAGAGTCAAGGTAAGGAATACAGGCAAGATCTTAGTTAATACACATATTTTTCTATTGCAAGTCGAGGCAATTCTTAATCAGTGTAGCACACAGGTTCACTAGTTTTTTTTAGAGATAGTGTTCATGCAAACAAGCAAAACATTTTATTTAAACCTTGAAATAATGTACAATATACACATCAAAGAGGAAATGATATCTCTCTTTCTGCCTATTTCTATATACAATAGGGGCAACACACAACTGATTGTATTGCATGCAACTTACTTAATCCCATCACAATGTTAACTAATCTAAATTAAGCATGTAGCTATTCCCTAAGTTACACATCAGCTTATTTTCTTCCATTATATGTACAAATTTAACAATCAATCTACCCCTTTGTAACCATAACTCATTACTTAACATTTTACTAACAAATTCCTGTAAGAACTCTAATTACATACAATAATTCCAATTTCACCTTTACAAAGGTGAAATTGGAATTATTGTATGAAACATTAACAAAATTTGTGCCTACTTACAATAGCCCTTTACATACACATTTCAGTCAGTTGCACAATACCTCAGTCTGTTTTCACTATAGATTACGATCATTTCTTGGACGATGTATCGGTTCTCTCTCTGGGAATTGCCTGATAAGGTTGCTGGAATTCTTCCATCGGTAACCGGAAAAGAACTACCAAAATTTCCATTGTATCTGCAGGTAATCACACTCTCTTAACTGTCCATGCATCCCAGCAGGAGTTCCATCGAATAATGGCTGCACCTCCACACCTGGAACCTCCGTTCTCCAGGAAAGGGCAAAACTTGGAATCTAAAAATCGAGAACCCTTGCTGGTCCATCTCAGTTCTCTTTTATATCGTCTGTAATCCTTTGTTACTATGATATAGTTTCAAGGATTACCCGCCAGCATGATGACGTCACCTCCCTCCATTTGTGGGCGCATATTTTTATATTTGCAAGATATTGCAAACTTTGTTTTTGCCCAGTCATCGTTCTAATCTGGGTTAATCCCCTCTTTTCATTTTATAATACAGCTCAATGGGCATTAAATTATGCATTTTTACAGTAGTAATATTACTATATTTATTTTCTTACAATATAAATTCTATTTTATATATGTGGAAACCTCTGTAAAATCGAACTCGAAAAAATTAAATTTTTTGTGAGAGATTTTATAATAGCATGCATCCCTATCTTACACCATATTTTACATATTCATCATTCTGTACATCCTTTGATCTAATCACAACTTCCAATTATTGGCTATATACTGCTGTGTAGAATGTTCTGTTTTACGCCATATAATTGTAGTGTTTTGAAGAGCTTTTTTTCTTGGCACCTTATTTGTTTGTTTTAAAGTAAAAGTCTGCTCTTGACAATCCTGTTTGCACAAAATCCATGCTTATTTTCTTCCTAAGTTTATCTACCACTATTTTTCTTAGCCTCTTCTCTAGTATACCTGTATAAATCTTACCTGAAACACTCAGTAAAGAAATCTCTCTCTCTGTGTCTAGAATTCTCACATTGTTTTGTTTCCTCTTTTAAAGAAATTAGTATACTGTGTGTGTGTGAGTGAGAGAGAGAGCTCTATTCCAATCATCAAAAATTTGAATCTAACCATCTGATCAGATCTGAGTTTGTAGCATAGCAACTATAAATTTTGTATTCATTTATTTTTTTATGCGAATCCCATCATGAAAAGTTATAAATCTATTGTATAGCAGTATTAATGCAATGAGTGTATCAAAGATTAGATAATCCACTGCTGTAGAGGCCAGATATGTTTTTTTTTTTTTCAAGCTATATCAGACCAACAGCAAGCATGGTGATCTTACATAAGATGCAACAGTCATAAAGGTTCATGCCCATGATAGGATTCAAATCAGTGGACTGTTGATTGGAGAGTGAATATGCTATCAACTTGAGCCAACCAGGATCCAAGTGATTGCACTTGATATCTCCAAGACTTTTGACTGGGTCTGGCACAAGAATCTATTAAGCTCCCACCATTTGGTCTCTTCTCTGACTTCTGTAACTGGTTTGCCAGTTTTTCTCATTGGATGCACATTGTGTGTGATGACGACCAGTTCCTTGTCATCTACTGTGCAACTAATGATGGGTCTCACAAAGTTCTGCCCTTTCATCCACCCTCTTCCTTCTATATGTCAATGACTTGCTCCAGTTGACCACCAATCCACTACAGTTTCACTGATGACAATACACATTACTTCTCACTCAACAAACCTTGTACCAACAGACCATCACAACCTTCAGAGTAAGAAGCTTTGCAACCCTAAATTCTGATCTCCGAACCATTCTTAAGTAGAGTTCGGATAACCTTGTTAGTTTCAATACTTGCAAAACACAGTTCTGCTTCATTTCCAACAAAAAAAAAACCACATCTCCCAGCCTTACCTTTGGCAACACCCAAATCTCTAGGCAAAATGAGATCTCTCCGTGGGATTACTTTGACATCAAACCTCTCTTGGCATAAACACATTACAGCCATTGCCTCCTTGGCATCTAAAAAATTAGGATTCTTCTTTTGCTCATGGCATTTCTTTATTTCTGAACAGCTGTTAATCCTTACAAATCACAAATCTGCCCAGTCATCGAGTGCTGCTCATACATTTGGGAGCAGTGCCCCTAAGAGTTCCCTAAAAATACTCAATGCAATACGAAGAGAGCAGACTGATTAATGACCCGCCCCTGACCAATTCACTCCAGCTGCTTTGTCATAAGTGTTTAGTATCTACCAGTGGCGTCATGTGCCCATTTCGGTTGGGTGTGCTGTTGTGTGGGTTATGCAACCCACTATAAATTTCATGTCAATTTGACCATATGCATGGACGTCTGCAGAAAATTTTCCAGGGGGAGGGGGACAAAGCTTGGAGACAAATAATTACATCAATAAATTTTTATAATTATTGATGTAATTAAATAATTACATCAATAAATGTCTTTCAGCATTTTTGATGTAATTATTTGTTGATGTAAAGTATAAATACATTATTTTCATTTTACATCGATTTTAATGATCTTTAATTCTTGGAAAAAAAAAGTATTCGGAATTAATACAGTTTTTAGCACAATTTCATATATAAAAAAATTGACTGGCATATTTTATTAAAAATCAACTAATTAATTAATCCTAAATCAAATTATTTCAGTTTAAATGCAAAAAAATCACAAACTAACAAGTAAAATAATATTAAATTACATACACTTACCTTTTAAAAATGTATTTTTTTGTTTAAATTTGTTTCACTATAAATTTACAATTCACACTTCACTCAGTGATTCACTAGACACAGAAGGAAAATGAACACTGGTCGCTGTTCACAACAGTAATGAACATTTTTTTAGAAAATCAGAAAAAGATGAACCAAAAACAGGAACACGTGCTTTATTGCTGCAATAAAACACGTGTTCTATGGCTACCCCACCGTGGGCCTAAACAGGCCAACCCATAATAAAATTTTAAGACAAAAAAGCGTCCCATGGTCGCGGGTGTAAGATTACATATCTCAATCACTTTTACGATTATAATTTGTGGAATTTTTCTGTGGATGCACATGACTGTATGATTGCATTTTTATCGATGTATGAAAGTTTTGAGAGTGCGTCAGTGCTCATCTTAATTGGTCCAATGCAATTAATTGCAGGATAACTTTGAATACTTCTGCAGTGGGGGAACAGTCGGTTTGTTTTAGGATTTATTAGAAAACAACAATTAAGGAGAATGCTATATTTTGTTGGTATATTTGAAATACCCAAAGTTGAAAATATGTGAACCATCATTTATAAGACATGCGAGAATAGGAAAGAATAAGTATGAGTAGAAATACTTTCATTAATGCTAAACGAATTATTAATAATTAACATTTGTGATATCTGTGTCCTATGAGTTGCTGGGTAGAGCGAATAGCACAAGCCTATAAAGTCTAGACATGAATAAGTGAATTTATGATGGCATAATTAAAAAAAAAACTTACGAGGAGACAGAGGGTATGGCATGAATAAATATGGTTTGATGGAGCAGCCAATCATTTCGTAAAATTTGTTGCCCATGTTATGTGTATTTCTCTGGTTTGTGTATATTTTGCTCCATTTTCCAAGAATTTTCTTTTGTTTACTGAGGCTCAATGTACATAACATCCGATCATTATCGGAATTATCCACACTTTTGGGAATCCTACATTCATTAGTTTTTTTTTAGTATCAGAGGTTTGTCTTATCAATCTCACGTATGCTGCTATTTTTTTGTAGATCAACAACGTCTTATAATACACAGAATATTCATTTTTATTCAGGAATAGATAATTTTTACTGTCTGTTGTTTCTGAAGATTAGAATAAAAATATCTCTATGCCATTTAAAAAACTTTGCAACCTCAACAGATGCTATACTGCATAGCAAGAGAAACATTTAGGTTTTTTCTCCTAACATCCACTTTCAAATTTTCAGTTCCAGAAAACGTGTAACAGCTGTTTGTAATGCAGCCATCAGATACAGAAAGCACTCTACTCATGACAAGTGACAATGTTCAATTGGATTGGTTGACACAATAACCAATCACAGCTGGTCCATCTTCATGAGGTGAGTTCACTCAGCCTCGCCTTCTCAGCAGTTTAAAAATATTAGAACGCTAAGAATTTGACCCACTGCACCCTCTTTACATATTTTCAAAGGGCATTTGCATTTTGAAAGCAAACCCGGGCTATTAACGCGAATGTGATGCAATGTTTATGCGTCAAAAAAGTGCCCTCTTTATGAAGCATAATGCTTCATTTTCTTCGTGAAGAGGGCAATGAAGCATTAGTATATTGTGTTTAATTTTAGGAATCACGCAAAGTCTGCAAACAATTAGGGGAGTCTTTAATGAGAACAAATGCAAAAATATAATATCGGTGATACTGATATTTTGTGGATGAGCACCACACACCTAGCACACCCGGATTATTCGCCCCTGGTATGAATCTTTTATAAATATTTCCATGGCAAATATTCATCAGAACTAGCATCAATAATTCATGCACACCTGCCCCCCCCCCTTCTCTTTCTCTCTAACAATTCTGTTGAAATGTATGCAGCTGCCATCTAACATCCTTTCACAGTGCAACTCCTAACTCACCAAACAAGTTTCTCCTCTTTCCTTCCTGCAATTCTGAAGCAGCTTTCCCTCTTATGTTTTTTCCAAGGAATACAATACAGAAGCCTTCAAATCTAATTTGAACAAGTTCTTCCTTACTCAAACCATCTTCTGTGCATGGTGTTAGCATACTATAGGTTGACCGACCAACCAACCTCTCATGTATGGGTCTAACAAAAAATAAATAAAAATAAATATTTTTGAAGCTTTTTTCCAGTTGGTTAGACTATAATAAATTTAGTTTAATCCTTTATCCAAGTGTAAGCAAACAAAGTTTGCGCCTGAAGTATCTTCAGGACTGAGGCAACTCATGGTAAAGGTGGACTAAGCTCTCATCACTTGTCTTAGTATCTCCCATAATTCAAAGCACATCTCCTTGTGGACATGTATAATGCTATGCATTAAGAGTAGGGCCACTACCCAGGTCTCGTCAGCAGGAGCCAGACCCAGAGGTGGTGATACTAAGGTGGAAGTAATGGAGAAGTCATGTTTACCTATACGAGTTGGCAAAAGGTGTCTCACCTTATTATTAAATTACTCTGGATGTAGAGAAAGATGTTGGAAGTTTTTTCCCACTTGGTTAACTTCCAACATCTTTCTCTTAATCCTTTTTTTTTTTGGAGGGCCATGATATTACTTCTTAAGTTGGAAAGTGGATTGTGATCCCGTTCCCTGTTCAGCTAGGAGAATGTAGGTTGTTGTTCTGCCTTTATATAAGTAATTGGTCAGACCACACATGGACTATTGTGCTCAGATTTGGTCACCTAGTTTTCATTGTGATGTGGAAACAATGAGAGGGTGTCCAAAATTGAATGATCAAAGTGATATCAGGACTCTGCATAACTAAAGAGTTGGTTGTGCAGTCTGTTTGAGGGAATGTGGATTGCAGAGTTTGGTGGAGAGGAGGAAAAGAGGAGATAAGATAGAGATCTTCAAGTTAGTTAAGGGATTCCACCAGATTAATACAGAAGGAATTATAAAGAGAGTGAAGATGGGAAGAACGAGAGGCCATTCCTGGAAGTGTATAATAAAAATGTGGTGAAGAAGGATGTGAGGAGTAGATTTTTTATGCGGAGAGTTGTTGGTAAGTGAAATGCATTGTGAATGCAGGGAATGTAAATAACTTCAAAATTCATTTTGATAGACATGTTGCTGGATGAGTGGGCCTCCCATGATGAGTCTGTTGACTCCATGAAGGTTCTTCTCTCTTCCATCATCTATGTGGATGATGATGAGGCCAAATGAACTCTTTCCACTTCTGTCTGTCCCTGGAGGGTCCGAACAATTCTGTCCAGTTTGTTACTTGTTGTGATTTGGTTTTCAGGTCCTTTTTTATTTTGTCTATCCATCTAATTCTGGGCTGCCCTTTGGATCCTTTACCTTCCATCGTTGTATTCAGGGCTTTAGATGGTAATCTTTCTGTGCCCATTCTGGTCACATGACCAAACCATCACAGTCTTCTTTCTTGGATTTTATCTATTATTGTTATTTCTTGGTTTAGTCATTTCCTTATGTCTTCGTTTCTTAGTCTATCCAGCAGAGATACTCCAAGTAGTCTTCTTAGCCAACCTATTTCAGTAGTTAATAATTTTTTCTCTTCAGCCTTTTTGAGATTCCAGCATTCACTTCCATAGAGAAGTATTGGGAGGACCATTGTTTCATAGATTCTTACTTTTGTTGCTTGTTTGATGTTTCTTGACTTCCATATTTTATTAAGTCATCCAAAAGGTTGGGATGCTTGACTGATTCATCTGTTTATATCTCTTGTAATTTCACCATTGTATTCAATTACTCCTCCAAGGGGTGAAGTTTTCTACCTGCTCTAGATTCTTACTATCAATTTCAATTTTCAGATTGGTGTTTCTTTTTCCTATTTGCATAATTTTTGTTTTATCTATATTTATGTTTAATCAAAATTTTATACATTCTTCCTTTATTTTATCAGAAATTCGTTGTAGATCTTCTTCCGTGCTTGCAAGTAATGCAATGTCATCTGCAAATTTTAAATTAGTTTTCATTTTTGAAAATTATGGAGACAACTACCGTGTTTGAATAAAAACTTTAGTTTAATATAACTAAAATCTACATTCCTAAAAGAAAGGATTAAATTAGTTTTAACCAAATGAACTCTAACCAACCATGAAGGTTACTAAAATAATAATAATAAGCACTTGCTGGATATTTGTTCAGGACAGGGACTAGTCATTACTAACCATATTAAAACATAATGATGTGCACAAATTTTATGGAGAGAAGACACAAAATAAGAAAAAGTCTCATTGACTATGTTTTTGTTGATAGTGATATCTTCATGCTGATTCGAGACACAGGACAGAGTATACAGGGATTTGAAATCAGAAGTGATCTCCATTTAGTTTTGAGCAGCTCAAAACTAAATGTCATACTGAAAAGAAAAGTGTATAAGAAAGTTTAAATATAATCAAAATCGAGCAGCTTTCAGAGGTGAAATATAGACTCAAATATACAAATATTATTCAAGAAAAACTGAAAGAATTTGAAAACAAGAACCAAACCTTGGAGATTCATTGGCATACCCTGATTGATTGATTCAGCCGGAAGTATCTGCAAGGGTAGAAAAAATCAGAACTGCGTGGTGCACTCAGGAAGTGAAAGAGGCAGTCAAGGAAAAGAAGACAGCATAGTGAAAGATCCTGGCATGTGAGTCAGCACATGCTCTGAGAGTATACAAAAAAAAAAAAATATATATATATATATATATATATATGCCGGCTGGGGCATCACGAAGTTAAACAAGTCCCCTGTTGTTTTGCACTACATAGTTCAGAAGGCCTGGACAGAGGGATGAATTCCAGATGATTGGAGTAGAGCTCTCAAGCTGGAAATAGTTGAGAAATCATGGGAATATAACGAAGATCTGTATTTAAGTTTAGTAGATCTGGAAAAGCATATGACAAGGTGCGAAGAAGAAAGCTATTCAAAATACTACAGTTGTATGGTGTGTCAATGGAGCATTATCAAGCAATACCTAGTCTTTATTTGAGTTGTAAGTCAGCAGTTAGAATTGAAGGAAGTACAGGAAGATAGTTTAATGTTAAATCTGGTGTCAGACAAGGATGTACATTATCCCCTCTCTTATTTATTATCTATATGAATCAAATTATGAAGAAAAGTGATATTAAACCTGATATCAAAATTGGAGATGTTAATCTCAGCTCTTTACTTTATGCAGATGATGTTATACTTCCAAATAAATCCAGTACAAGTTTGCAAGATTCCCTGACTAAATTGAATAACTGTTGTAATAAATTTGGTATGAAAATCAGTAATAAGAAGACAAAAACAATGAAAATAGGCAGAAGCATTGAAAATATCAACTGCATTGTGAATGGAGCCTACAGAAAAAGTAAAACATTTCAGGTATTTAGGCACAATTTTTAGCGAAAATGGTAAATTAAATATTGAAATAGACAACAGAATCAACAAAGCTGGTATGGTTGGAAGTTAACTGAATAAATTTATATGGAATAAGAAAGAAATTAGTGAAAACAGTAAATTAGCTGTATACAAGACAGTGTTTATGCCAATTTTAACTTATGGATCTGAGAGCTGGGTCAGAAGTAAAACACTTGACCAAAGACTAGTGACCACAGATATGAGAGTCCTGAGAAAGATTAGGGGCGTGAACAGATGGCATCAATGGCAATATCATATTAAAAACGAGGATATTAGGAAAGAACTTGACATTGTCAGCATCCAGGAATGCATTAGCAGAGCTAATCTCAGGTGGTATGGTCACTTAAACAGAATGGGACAGGAAAGATTAGCAAAACAAGTGTTCTCTGCCAGGTTGACAGGAAAAAGACCCAGAGGAAGACCAAGATATAGGTGGATTGATACAGTAAAATGTGCCTTAGAATATAAGATCTGACAATGTTGGAGTCTTGACAGGTAACAGATTGATTTGGAGGAAAATTGTAGATAGGAAGTTAGTAATGATGTAAATTTTTCATGTAGTACTATCATATCCTGCACACCCTGTATGTATGTATGTATGTATGTATGTAAGTTCCTGAATAACAATAAAGCAAAGCACTGTGTAAAATTAGCTAAACAAAACTCGTGGGGAAGATGTTGGTAAGAACATGGAAAATAAATATTAGGAAGGTGGCGAAATATTGAAAAAGGTCTTAGAAATGGAAGAAAGAGAAATGCAAGAGTAATCTTACATTCCTCTTTCTTTCTAGGTGACACGAAAACTGAAGTTAAAGATATTCTAGATATCTGGAGTAATGACTTTGAAAGATTGCAAAATGAAAGAAGTAGTGACAGCAGGCTGGTAGAAAATATTTAAGAGGAATGTAATCAGGGATACATATCAATATTTGAGGTAGAAAAAGCCATCAAAAACCTGAAATGTCGAAAGACAGCTAGAGTAGATGATATCTGAACAGAAATGCTCAAATATACAGCTATAAAAGTTTTATAGTGGCTGCACTCAATAGTTCAGAAGGCCTGGTCAGAGGGTCAAATTCTAAATGATTGGAGTAGAGCCCTCTTAGTAATCCATCTGTAAAAAGGAAAATAAAACAATGTGAGAACTACAGAGGAATTTCCCTATTGAGTGTTTCTGGTAAGATTTATGCAGGCACACTCAAAAAAAGGCTAAGGAAAATTGTGCGAGGGAAACTTGAAGAACAAGCTGGGTTCAAGTCAAACAAAGGTTGTCAGGATTAAATTTTCACGTTAAGAAAAATAGTTGAGAAATCATAGGAATATAACAAGATTTGAGTTTTTAAGTATTTAATTTTTATAGGTCTGCAAAAGACATATATATGACAAGGTGCCAAGGGAAGAGTTGTTCAAAGCAATACTTAGTCTATATTTGAGTCACCAGTTAGAATTGAAGGAGGCACGAAATATGGTTTGATGTTAAATCAGGTGTGAGATAAGGGTGTACATTATCTCTACTGTTACTCATCATTTATATAGACTTTATGAAGGAAAACGATATTAAACTTGATATCAAATTTAGATGTGTTAATCTCAGCTCCTTTACTTTATGCTGATGATGTTATAATCCTAATTAAATCCAGTACGAGTCTACAGGAGTCCCTAACTAAATTTGAATAATTACTGTAATAAATTTGGTATGAAAATCAGCAACAAAATGACAAAGACAACGAAAATAGGCACAAACATAGAAAACATCAACTGCATCTTAAATGGAGAATCTATAAAATAGGTAAAACATTTCAGCTACTTGGGCACAATTTTTTAGTGAAGATAACATATTAAATATAGAAATAGACTGAAGAAATAGCAAAGCTTGTATAATAGGAAGTCAACTGAATAAATTTATATGGAATAAAATAGAAATTATTCCAAACACTAAACTAGCTGTATACAAGACATTTTAGCTTATGGATCTGAGGGGTTAGAAATAGAATTCTTGATGAAAGACTGGAGATCATATATGCAAGTTCTGAGAAAGATTAGGGGAGTGAACAAATGGAATCATTGGCAGAATCATATTTAAATTGATTAATATTATTTTATTTATTTATTTTTTTGACTTCCACCCATGAAGGGTTGTAAACTTATAGTACATTCATACAGTAGGATGGTAAGGATTTTTTTTCTTCTATTTTTTTTATTAAATTTTGTAATTATTTTTTGTACTTTTTTTAATTTGTTTTTTTACCTGCTCCACCAAAATCTCTGCTCTAGAGACCAAACATGAAACCTTTTCAAGCCACATAGTTTTCTCCAATAAGTGGAACCTTATGTGGTGGCCTCTCACACCTGGCGATGAAATATTTGCCACCTAAATACAGCCCCATACACCCAAGTCCACTGCTTGATTCAAACCCATCTATTTATAGTGAGGGGAGGGAACTGAAAAATTGCAGTTGTGATATTGTCTTAATAATAATATCGCAATATATTTTTTCCCCTTCAGAAACTCGTTTAGCCTCGGATAGCAGACATAAACACACTCATGCTGCATAAGTCTAAGCAACAAAATATTTTATTATTACTATTACACATTTCATTTTAGTATGGTTGGATACATTAGTTGTGAAGCACTGCTAAGTGTGCTTTATTTAAAACTAAGTCGCTCCACGGTCAGTTTCTGAGCATAGGAAAATAAGGGATATTTGAATGTGTTATATATTCATTTATTCAGATGTATTCATTACTTTTAATGTATACTTATAATTAATCATAAACTATCAAGATATCTCTCTAACCTTGCTTCTTTTCGTTGCTTTTTTTTTAAATGTAATTGTGTTGAAATCATGGAGGAATAAGTAATGAAATAATAAATTTTCCCAAACAGAAATCAGTTAGTGCTTGATTTTGTAGAAAGTGCATGACTTGTCACTTTATAATTAATAATTCTTGTCCTATTAGCCTACTAACCCACATAAGTAGTATGTCATTTTCATGGCGATGAGAGAGAGAGAACGTATAGAAACTTATTTAGCATCAAATAATATAATATCATTTATTAGGTTGATTTTTCTTTCGTAAATATCTTCCCACAGTTTAAAAACGCAGAGTACTTCACTTTAAATGCAAATGAAGTTGTAAAAAGACGAATTTGAAGGCCTTCCTTTTTTGCCCCAGTAATCAAGTATACTGCAGTTCGTTTTATTGTTGTTATCGGACGTCAGGCAGCATTAAGTTGAAAGGTAGGGGTGGGGGGGGGAAGAGTCTATGTTTGTTTGCTAAGATCATCTACAAATCCTTTTCGACTGAAGATAAATTTAGTTGGTCCCATACGGTACGGAGAGTTTTTCTCCCGTATTTGTTTCTTTAGACACGCGCACAAAACTGAAAATCTGTGGGCTTAGCGGATAGTGATCCACTTTCTAAGCGACTGTGGCACAGATGTTTGTGAATATAGTATAAGTTTTAGATTATTTTCATCACCTACATGGCGCGACACCGCCATGTGCTCATTGAAGTGGCTTGAAAAAAAAAGGATCTGGTCTCCAGAGCAGCGTTCGTTCTTCGCTCCTGGATGGTTAACCCCTTTGCCCACACACGGCACTAATATGCTATAGGTTTACAAACTTTTGTGGGGGGGGGGGGGGAGAACTAGATATAATATACGCCACTCATGACTTAAATTAGGATTCGACGTAAACTGATCGATGAAACAAATTTCCTATAATGTTGACTACTTCATATTAGTTTTCGCTAACAAAAAAAAAAAAAAAATCTCATCTTCCCTCTTTTACCTTGCGGTGTCGAGGGTTGTTTAATCATCGGACCTCAAATCGTTCACAGGATAAGGTGGTCAGTCCTAAGCCTCGGTGTATCCTATGCCCTGTAGTGTTTAGTTCTCAAGGTTTGCCTGTTTTGCGGGATCAGAAATCTCCAGGATAAACTGGGGGGGGACCCTACTCTCCAAGACCGGTTAGCTTGGCTGTGGCTGAGGAAGATCCTTCAGCTCCTCACGCCACCGACGGTAATCGAACCTAGGACACTCCTTCCCCAGGCATATGCTTGCGAAGCGCACATCCACTAGGCTAACCGCGCGGACATTCGTTCCTGAATGGTTAACCCCTTTGCCCACACACGGCACTAATATGCTATAGGTTTACAAACTTTTGTGGGTGGATTTGCGAGGGGGGGGGGGAACTAGATATATAAAATAAATCAAATATTTTATTTGATTTATTTTATTAAAAATAAATTAAAAAAATATAGAAAATATATTTTTTTAATTCTACAGATTTTAAATGCAGAATCATTGATGTGTATAATATTTCGATAAATAAAGAAGACATTCAACGATTTTTCAGGGTCTTGTTTTAGTGCATTTGTATGACTTCATGTTTAAGTATGACATATTTAATTAGGTCACAATGTAATACAAGTCAGCAAGCCTATTTATGTAATCGAATAGTTATATTTTATTTTATTCATTTATTTTTTGAATTAGGGCGCGCCTTTCCTAAAGTTATAGTAAATTAGAAAGAGAGGTTCAAAGCATAGATCATAGATATCACTAAAAAAAAAAGAAAATATATCGTTTTATTTGACAATACATAAGAAAAAAAATATATAATGGCAACCACTAAAACATCTGTACGTGCTTGTCTGAGAAGCTGCACTCTTCCAAAAAAAAAAAAAAAAAAAAGAAAATGAAAACGCTCTAATTATATGTAAATATTGAAGAAAATCGTAGAGGATTTTACTTTAGCACAGCACTGCTGTACTGTAAAAGGATATTCAACATCTGTTATTTATTCATAGCCAAATTATGCCGAAATTTAAAAGTTTCAATTATACTGAAAAGCTTCAAACTTTACCAGAGGGCTTATGAGAGAACAACCTTTGGTATCTAAGCAGGTTAAAAATCGACGGACTCCGCCCATGAGCTCTTATGTTCACCTTTTGTTAGTACTTTTGATTAAGGTTTCAATATCCTTGCAACTGTTGCGAACATACAGAGCTGGGAATAGTTTAAGTTTTGCAATAGCAAGACAGCTTCGATGCTGAAAGTTGTACTCTCATAAGATCTCTGGTCAAGGTTGGAGCTTTTCAGTATATTTAACTATAAATAAATAACGGATATTTAATATCCTTTTATAGAATAGCTCCAGTGCCATATTTATGTGAATCCCATCTACGAAAGTTTGTAAGCCTGTATTACATTTAGTATCGTGGATTGGCTAAGGTATACATAATCCTGGAATTCTAGAGATCGAACATAGTACTTATTCAAGCCACCTCGGGTCTCCACTAAGCAGGATAGTGGTCTCGTACTAGACCACGTAAATTGTCTGCTACTACCCTAAAGTCATTCACAAACATTCGTAATTCACCTTTTAGTTGGAAAACGGATGCGTTGTTATATGTTGCTCAAATAGAGATTCATTTCTTGGTTCGCTGAGATCAAATCAGATCGATACCTAAGATGTTTAACAGAAATCCTTTATGGTGTATCTGTATCTCCATACTGCATTTGGATGTCCAGTACTACCTTGATGAAAACTTTCCCAGTAAGTGGGATGAGGATTGATGCCGTATTCCCCCCCCCCCCCGGTTTCCCTAGCTTGTCGCACCCCACTAATTGATTACTACTTGCGGAATTAGGGTTATGTGATAGTGCAGTTTATGGCTCTTACCTGCCAAAAACGCACGAAGAATTAGGTGTCATTATGTGTCAAGCATCACGTCACCATCGGAACCGCTGGTGACGTGATGCTTGACACATTGAACAGAGCTTTATCTTCCGTTTTCACGGGAAAAACAAAATGCTGCCATATAGAAAACATCCACCAAAGCACAACATGACGCAAACTCGAAGTATATCTTTGTCATTTATACTTGCTGTCATTTTTCTGTTATTTGTAATATTTCTGAAGCATAGGGATGGAATGTTATACATATTTTAAATAATCGGTATAAATATGAACATGCCCTATTCCCCCCCCCCCCCTAATCTGCCTGGTCTAGCTGGACGGATCTTCTTGAAATTTAATATTTGAAACTCTTTATAAATGATGCCGAGTCATCTTAATTTTTTGCTTCAATTGGACCAGGTGCAAGGACGCAGACTCACAAAAAAGTGGCGAAATTATATTTCACTAACTCCAGTCTGGCTAGATAGATGTTAGGATCTGAGATATTCATATGCTTTAATTTTGGTTTCAGTCGAGTGATTGTTATTATGAAACTTTGGCAAAACGATTCGAATGGATGTTAATGATTGTGTATTTGCCTGGACGAAAGGAGGTGGCAGAGTTTTTCATCCCGTAGTCAAATCAGCCAGAACACACGCAGTTTTTATAATCATAATACACTACATAACCTTAGTTGTTTCGGCTGAAAATACAAAGCAACCGGGATGAAATTTGATATTTAGGATTTCTCTTAAAATTTACAGTCATTTTAATTTTGGTTTAACCAGACCATTTGTAGCGGCCAAATTAAATGTTTGCAGTATACAAGCAAAAACAAGTTGATGCTTGATAAATCTCGCTCTAACTTAACTTACTCGTCTGTTTTTTACTCAATTTATTTTTATTCAGTTGGCCTCTTTGTCACAAACATCATGATAGCTCCTGCGAAAGAGCCTCCTTAACTCGGTTGGTATTGACGGTGCCCTTTTGTTGAAAAGATCTGAGTTCGAATCCCGTCGAAGACACGAACAACTTTGACAAGGACTTTTCAGTGGAAGATGAGTTAGCCGGTCTCGTACGGTATTGAATTTTTTTGTCCCACCCCACAGTACAAACAAACCGGTCAGAAGAATACAAACAATTAATAAGCATAATACACTGGTCTCATAGCCTGTGTTGCTTCAGTCATAACTCCAAAATAGCCAATAGCTCTCCTGAAAATGACAGAAATATTGATAATCGAAAATTCAGCTTTGAACAGTATGAGACAAAACAAAAGGAAAAAAATATATTTCGCAATGTTTTTTTGTTTAGTGACATCGTTCATTATCATAACAATTGGATCTAGGGCTGGCTTGGACCGTATATGCTGTAGACATAAATCGATTTGACAAATTTTAATAAGTAACCCTAAATATCAAATTTTATTAGATTCCAGTCAACCTGAGGAGAAATGATTTCAAATCGTAATGCCAATAAACAAAGAATTACCTATAATGAATAGTAATTAAAAAAAAAAACCCTTGGAGGTTCAACAGCCGAAATTGCATTGCATCTCAGCCGTATGACCAAGTACTACACACAAATTCGCGCTGGTAAGTCCTTTTAATTGATGTTTCAGAATAGAATTTTAGATTATCGATATCTCCATCTTTTTAAGAGAATATCACGATGTCTGCGACAAATTTACATTGTTTAATGAGGTCTTTCATGTCCGACAAATGTATCAAGTTATGAAATGTCGATGTTTTTTACGCTATACTTGTCTAATAATTGCCACTACTATTGAAACCCAAATTTAAACGATTTGACAGATTATAATAAAATTAGAATCCTATGCACCATTCTCATATAAAATCCTATACAGACAATATAAAATAATTAGTTAAAATCATTTCGCCAATTGAAACAGTCCTATTAAAACCAAAATCGAATCATGGTCACTTTCTTATAAATGCCATCCAGCCAGAGTGGAATTATTGCGGTATGTACCTTCAACACGTTTTATCCCTTTATGTACCTACAAATTGTTTAATTCAAACAAAAATTGAGATGGATCGAAAAAATTTTCTTAGGATTCCAAATTTCAATAAAATCTTTCCAGTCACCTTTCTGAAATAACTGGCGTACGTACGGACAATAGCTATAATTTGAGAGAGAGTTTTTACTATAATTTGACAGTTCATATTTTCAAAGCGATTCAAAAATGATAACTCTTCTCTCACTTATGAATTTAATGAAACTTTAATAGGATCTCTGTTAAAAATTTAGAAACAAATGGCAGACTCTAGGAAAAGTCTGGCTATGCAGAGAACATCAAAATGAAACAAGAACAAAATATAGAAAGGAACTTAATTTAAAATTGTGTACAGATCCTATGAATTGGCTTGTTAATGTGATTGATAAATGCCTCTAAATTCATATTTTGAGCAATATGATGCCTAACTTGTTCACAAATGTACATGAATATCTAAATTGCTCTGATTTATCACAGTGATTATTATACCACTTCTGAGAATCAGCTGCGAGTAATATTTAAAATTCAACAAGAAATCATAATTTTATATTCTCGCTTCCATTTTAACATTATATATTAATAATAGCAAATTAAGGGAATCGATTCCCCTGAGCACAGGTTATGTTGGTCGTCATCGCAATCGTAATATTTGTAATAGTATATTAAAAACTGTGATACGTTATATTGACAAAATAATGTAAAAAAAAAACAAAACGAAAACACTTCTTATCTCACAAATTCACCTTCAGAAGTTTCGAGGTACCATATAATTAATGCTATCATTATCCAGGAAGGGTTGTCCTCAAGTTTGGAAGATCTAGACAGGTACCTGTTGTATAATCTGCACAGATTTAAGTCTAGCATATATGAGTAGTTTTTGGTAATGAGTATGGGATGTGATAATGTATTTTATAAACAAACTCGCACAGTGTGAAACCGCAGTCCCGCTTATTGAAGGGCCACAGCGGCTTGAAAAAAGTTCCATGTTTGGTCTCAAGAGCAGGGTTTTCGGATTATGTAAAAAATAAAATGTATAAAAATAATAAACGAAAATAAAATCCTTTGTCAAGAATATCATTCCAGTATCCGTCAGATAAAAATGCGGATTGAACTATCAATCGAAAATAATTTTATCTAACGATATACTTTCAATTTTAATATATGAAGCCCGTAGTGTATTTTATTTGCAGTGAGAAACTTTTTATACCAGGTGTAATTTCATAATTATACTCATGCAGGAATGGTTTGTCACTTCTTTCAAAATTGTTACAAGAAAGCTTTTCTTGCTGGTTAAACAAGATATATATACTGACTACTGCAAAAAACATACTACATATAATGGAATGCAAGTCAGTGTAAATTATGATAGATGTAGCACAGCCAGTCGACAATATTTCAGACATTTAGATTTTTTTCACAGGTGCTATTTTTTTCTTTTCCTTTTTGTCCTCTGTTGTAAGGAAAATATGAATCAGAGACAAACCTTGACCTTCAACACGTAACCATTAACTGAAACAAATCGAAGCTCTCCATTCACGCAAATCAATATTCTGCTTTTAAAAAGAAGAAGAGAGAGAGAGAAAGAAAAAGAAACAAAAGAATAAGCTGAGTTCTTATGTATTTTGAAAAGAAACGGAATTTATAGAAACGGAAGAGAAGTATCCAAACTACTGTTTGCAGCGTTGTCTTCACTTTCGTCGTTTATTTATTAAGATAATTTTTTTTAGAAAAAAATTATGCTTTAATTTGAGATTTCGAACCTTCATCTCTTGGACGTCTACAATTTTATCTAAGAATAAGGACAGAACTTATTATAATGTACTAATTAATCAATTCTGGAGACCTGAGGAATATTAATGGAAATGGAAATTCAGTTCCCATCAATTACAGAGGCTGAATGCTTGAAACAGACGGTCGAAGTTGTGAACAGAGAAGAATAAGACTAAACACTGATTTTTTTCAAGCCTTTAGTAAGCAGAGAGAGAGAGAGATGGTCTCACATCGATAACTCTTAGTTGTCGACAAAAGATGTCTGGGCACACGGGAATGATGTTTGCTTCCAAAGCGCTATACCCCAAGGAGAGAAAAAAAAAAAGGACCGATATAAATTCCATTTTAGTCGCCGACTAGCGGAACTTTTTCTAGATCTTTTTTTCAGCTCATTCCCAGTTAGTTTTTGGCACAGTCAGGTTTCTCTCTTGAAAATTCAGGTTTATTACTCCGCAACTCAAGAAAATCGACCGTAGAACTGGTGTTATGTTATTTAGACAGTAATATATAATGTTAGAGGACATGAGATGGCTGCAGTTGTCTACCATCTCATACGCTTTCCCCCGATGCCTGTGAAATTATTGATGGCCTTAGGCAGCTATCAGACGGAAGTTGTCTATCTGTCTTTAAAAAATAAAAAATAAATAAATAAAAATAAAGAGCCTTGCATTCTCCCTTTGGGAATAAAAGGCGTTGGAGAATTGTAAGAGCTTACCATCCAATATAACATAATGTTATGGCCTTAAGGAGAATTTATGAGAATATCACGTTTTTGACGCGAGCTCGGCGACTTGTATAAAGATATAAATCTGAAATATAAACTTAAGTCACAACAAAGAAAGAGAGGGATGATTAGATCAGACAGGCTCAGAGGACGTGATGGAGGGGGGAGGGTATCCTTTTTTTTATGTATGTTACAGCAATCCGGTTACCATGGAGATATGTTTTTTTTTTTAAATCTATAAAGAATAGCAAGTTTATCGGAAAGAGTGTTCGCTTTCTGCATTAGTTTCCAAATTTTATTTAAGTCGGATAACTTCTGTCCATCTGTTACAAATTTTTTATGTAATAAAAAAAATTCGACGCATATCTTCCCCATCCCTCTTTAAGTGGTAGACGGTTTTCTTGTCCTATTTGAAGGACTGAAATGGCTTGAAAAAACAAATGCCATATTAGCTTTCAAGAGGAAGATTCCCGGATTATGTAACCTTTATCCCCCATGATACAGAAATGTATGACAGATTCTCAGCCCTCCCTGGGTGGGATTAGCATTAAAAAATAATTTAACTAGTATTTGAAGCCCAAGGCTATGTCATCGAAATTTCGGATAGCTGGGCTGTACCTACTTCTGTTTATTTATTTATTTTTTTTGGGGGGACCACTTAAAATATGCCTCTCCAGTATTTTATCTTTTATTATAGTATTTCAAAGGGTTTACTGGTCCAATAAATCCTTTTCAGAACTTTTATTTTCTTCGAATACCAGATAAAACTTTAAAAACTGTAAATAGTTCACGTTCGACTAAGTAAGTGATGAAAATTAATTTTAGGTTGTTGGTTAACGAGTGTTCATAATGAATATCATATTATCCAGATCTAACAATGTACATAATTCTCTCTCTTTCGAATAACGAGAAAGATACAGTGGTTATAAGAAGGGTTTCGTCCTAAAAGTATGTCTCGCTTAAGAAATTTCCATTCATCATAATAACGCATATTCATTCCACAGTTTTTCCATTTGGGAAAAATCCGTGGAATGAATATGGATATATAGGGAAATAAAATCTAGAGAAGAAAGTTTTTTTGTTTTTTTTTTTAAAAAAAAATTATTTGGTCTTTCATGAAGAAATCTAAGCAGCCAGTGTTACATAAATCTTGTAATGCTGGCTTTTTTTTTCTTTTTTCATGGATAGGCTGAGATTTCTTTAATTTGTATTTATATATATATATATATATTACATCATGCGGAAATTCAGCTGTAAAGATCAAACATGAAACTTTTCAAGTCACTTTAAGTATGTGCCACCTTATCCGTAATAAGGAGTGAGGTGGTATTATACTCGCGGATAAATTCATTCCCAACGTAATGACGTGCACAGACGTCCATGCTGATGGTGGGATTCGAACCTGTATCCTGTCAGTTGGAGAGTGGATACAGTAACCACTCGGCCGATCATGCTTTCATTTGCTTGATTTGCCCAAGCTGCAGATAGTAGATAAATTGTGTTGAAGCAGAGTATTTGGAGTTATGGTAAATTTATGTAGAATACAATACTTTTTCTTTTGCGCTTTGTCAAGTTTGATAGTTACTGCATCACTTTTTTTTTTAAGAGCACTTTTCATTTTTATAAAGTAACTGTGATAACAAGAGGGTGATGATCTATAAATGATGCAGCCATGTTTATAGACGTCTGTCACCGAAACCGACAATATCTTTTTTTGGGTTTCAACCTCCATACAGACAAGAATCTGTATGTCAACAGATTCTTGTCTTCAGTGTTGTAAAATTCCACCAGCTGTGGGTGGCCTCGAGAATGGGGTCAAGGGTTACATAGCTAAGTGATCCAGTGTTTGGAGAACAAAGTCGGGGCCGGCTGTCGACACACGGAAACTACTGTCTAGCCGCTTGGTAAAGAGGAAGGTGAACGAACGAAAATATCGCCAAGGTTTAAGGATACTCTGATATACGGTATACGTGTTTGGTTTTGAATATAGAAGATTATAATACTTTAATTTCCTCTACAGTTCTCATTTTTGTTGTCTTTTTCCGTTGTAATGGCAGGAATCGATTTTCAATCAGCATGCTCATTGATTTAAATGTTTCTTGAAGCAATAAGCGTTTCCAATTTTGTACCAGGTGGCACCACTTATGAGTTCTTGTTGGAAAGGTTAATGAAACAGAGGGACAGTTGTCCGAAACGGGACAGGAAGACATAAACTGGGCTCATAGAGGTAATGCCGAGAAGAGATTCGGCTGGAAGCGCAGGATATTTTCATTGATGGTCAGTTATAGCATTGTGTTGTAGGAAGAGTATTTAGAGGTTAATGTTAGCCTTTGAGTTTCACTCGAAATCAGCTTTTTTCAGGAGTCACTCGAAAGAGAATGACTATATAGCTCCAGATATTAATTGTGCAGTCTAAAAACTTGAAATATGGGCTCTCACTAACAGATCAGATAAGAATAGTACAAATACGTATGGTAACGAAAGTGTACACAAAAGGCATGAGAAAGATCATTAATTTCGCTTCTTTAACTTAGTTTCTTTTTTAAACTCTGGAATTACCAATGTTCCACGCTTATTTCTACTACAAGAGAGCATTCACTAACTGCACTGCATTTTTTTTTTTTTTTTTAAGAACGTATCATAGTTATTACGTTTAAAATGTGAAAGATCTTTAACAAGCTATTCACATTTCATTCCGATCTATTCTGTAAATAGTAGAAATATTTTTCTAAACAGTTGTTATTGCTTAATGTACAATAATATGTTAAATCTATCATTTTAAATAATTAGTTCTCAAATAATTTATTTTCTGAGACAGGGGTATCTAAATGTAGTTTATTTAATTTATGTAGGTAGGAGTAGAGAAAGATGATACCGAATTTCAAGTTATTTGCAGAATCGATAATGTATTGCTTGAATTTTCGGCTAATAGATATAATATTATGATTATTAAACCTGTAATAATTTTAGGGAATACTTAGTCTCCCGGAATGCACCTCTGTTCTGAAAATATATTGCTGGAAAAAAGTGTGCGATAAAATGTTTTTTTTTTTTTTTAAATTTTGTTTGTGCTTAAAGAAAAAGTGCTATATTTAATCTTTTTAACATTTTTTCTTTTTGTCTTCTAGCTATCTACCGTCCAGTCGACTGTGATAATGTTCTCATACTGTCCGCTGCCACTTTTAATGGATGCAGCAAATTTTCACATTTCCCACTTTACAGAGTGTATTGTAGTTTCTGTGTTTTAGATTTTTTTTTTTTTAAAGTCTGTGACTGCACAAGGAAGATAGATAGGGACGATGAAAATGTGCAAGAAAGAATACTGAAGCGGACATTCATGTATATAAGAAAGTATTAAAAAACATATAAATCACCAATTCTAAAGAGAACTTAAAGATAAAATTTTGCAAAGCGCTGTTTAAAACATATTGAGAATGCCATTTCCCGTCTTCTGCTATTTATTTGCGTAGCAAAAGATGAGAAATATTTACTGTCGTTTGTTGTTGTTTGCAGATGATCAATCAACTGCCTATTTATGAGATTTATGGCAACAGTGCGTAAAAGAATGTCTTTTTTTTTCTGTAGTTTTTCTACACGTTATATCCTTTTTTAGTAATGCTGCAATAGTCTTGCTGATTTTCGTATAATTAAATGATTTATATCAAGTACTGTGATATGCTGGGGATTTGTCGAACAGTCCTATTAATGATCTAGTAATTATTTTTCATATCTTATGTCCACGTTGTAATTGCATATTTGTCAAAAATCATACTATCAGCTTTTGTTTGTTCTCAACAAATAGTGAGTAGCATTATTTCATTTTTATTAGTAGTAGCTTTGAATATTAAATTATGTCTTAATGTCTGACTAAAGTTTGATAAATTCAACTTTATATTTGAAGTAATATATTCTTTTACGTAAAACAGCGTGTGGGGATGGTTCATGTTTGTCATCGCTGTTCCAAATTATAAAGTCGATTTACTATCATTGCGTATTCGGATTAAATGGCATTTTTACCACTTTGGGAAGGAGACGGGTAGATATTGTGTGAAAATCTCCCAGTTGTGCCTTTGAGATATATCTTGCCTTAATAAGCACTACACATACATTCCATACTATGTGTAATGGACGTTTTTTTTTTTTTTTCTCCCAGATCCAATTGGAAAGTTCTCCACTATCTTACAGACCGACCTCTAAATGTCCGCAATGGGCATCCCCCCCCCCCCCCCCAAAGAAAAGTAATAACAGTGTGTAAGAATATCGGACGTAGTTTCTGTTATCAGCATTTACTTTTAATTTGGGGGTGGGTGGAAATTCAATTCCTGAACCGACCGGCGTTGTTTCCAGGATTTATCATGTCCATTTTGACACACTGCTGTAATAAAAAAAATAAAAAATAAAAAAAAGTAAAGTTTTGTTATCGTATAGAGAACTTGTGGAACAACATAAAATTCGTTAAGCGTATGTGAGCAGCATAAATAAAACCTGAAAAAAAAAAAAGATTATAATCGTAATCAGTAATCTGACAGTAATCATCAATGAGTTGATCGATGTTCTTATCTTATTTATATAAGAACATCGTTTGACAAAATTGCTTCTGATAGCAATTTTATCAAACGTATAAAACGAATGAATTCCTTATTTACTCTTTTTTTATTACTATTTCGTGGTTTGTGAGAGCGTGAATAATAATACTTGATAATGTAAAATACTTGATTTAAAAATGAAATAACAAATTGATCTCCAGACTTTGTGCCTGAATTACACTGCAAGTAATGTAATTTAATCCAATCACATACTTTAATTCTAGGTCCTCGATTTTGTAATGTTTATTTTATATTTATAAAACAAGCTGTTATTTGCATAAAGTTGTATATATTATTCCATTTATACTCCATGTATTAGCATTTGTTGTAGCATAAAACAAAACTTTTTTTCTACTAATGCACGTTTTATGTATTGAGGACATTCTGGGGATAAGTCGAGATTTTTACGAATTATTTATTGAAGTTAATTTTTAAACAAATCTGTTTTGTTTTTTCCTTTGTAGTCCTTGAAACAACAGACTGTCGGAATAGTCCGGAAGCATATGTACTTGGGGAGGGGGGGGGGTTGAATGCAAACTTTTCAAGTCAATTTTTAGGCAATTATGTTTCCGTAGATTATACTTGAAGTGGCAGTTACATTGGAAGATTGGATAATTCTTTGACATGAAAAAAAAAATTTTTTTTTTCAACGCGAGTGAAATGATTATGGATTTCAGATCTCAAGACAAAAACATATTTCATCGTGAGAGTTACTTCAGCCTGTAATTGGAACGCTTAGTCCAACTTAGGCAGTTCGCTAATAATGCACTTAGCACTATTGCTATTTGGCACATCACTTCACAACTACCTCTAGAAGCATTTTAAGGGGACTTGGGCACCGCGATGTGGAAACAAGCAATACTTAACATATCGTGTCCATTTTTCTGCAGTTCAGTAGTTAGTAGCGAAACTGTCTAAAAACACTGGTAAATCAGGTATTCTCTCGTGTGAGAAGGGAATGCTTTACTGCCTTGTATTGCCCACCGCCATTGCGAACCAAGTCTTCAATGATCAAATCGAAATATATTTTGTCTGTATACTGCATTAATGTGTTACACGGATTCACTATTCGAAAGAAAATTTGTGCGTGTTTGTGAATATCGTTACACCTAAGAGAACTGGCAATAAAGATTCTAGTCATGTTGTTTGTTATATTTATTGAATTTATTGCATACACCACTCACGTACATTTAATACCAGCTTGTTTGTGTAGTATAGAGTAGTAATATTATGAAATCCATCTGCGAATTATTTTTATGTAATTAATTTTTGTCAATTTTTCATGGTATACTTCATTTGAGATCCCATGATCTTTATAATAGAAGTACACGATTTATACATACATTATGCGTACTGGACAGAACACGACGTTCCTATAATTCTTATCTTTTTTTTATTAAATTAAGGGGCTCTTCCCCTCTGCTTGCCGACTGTTATCAACTCCAAATCATTGGAATGGGCACTATGATTCCTTGAAATTTTCACTTAACTGATTTACCTACACTTATCCCTATATAGGTCAATCAGTTAAATGAAAAAGGAAAACATCGGAATTTTTTCGACCAACTTTATACGACGCTTTTATTTTTTGTCCAGAGCAGATAATAAGTCATTTATTTACACCTTTAACTTGGTGTAAATAAAAAAAAAAAAAATTGAAGTGTCTAGTCCAGTTAATAAATTAGAGCACTTCAAAATGTCTAAAGGGTGAAAAAAGTGCCCCTTATCTTTCTTCTTCAAATATACTTGCTATTAGTGGCACCATTCAATTGGTACAATCAAATCTGTAGAATATGGTTTTTCTTACGTTGCTGAGGGTCTCCTGGGTAATTCAATTTATTGCCCTAAAAGTAAGAGTTGAAGACGATAAGCATCCTTCAACCAATTTCGACCGAATTAGGAATACAATTGTTGAGAAAGAAGTAAAATGCTGCAGATCGCATCGTTCAATCGATTTCGACCAATTATTCCTCAGCTGTTTTACTTACTTCATTTAAAAAATAAAAAAAAGTTATAAAAATGCACTTCCATTCTTTCATAGCCAAGGATTGGGAAGCGCAAGGTAGACTGCAGTTTAGAAGCGGTTAGGAAAATATCAGTATCATATTATAACAGCAGTACCACTAATTAAAAAAAAAAAGCCAGAAATATAAGTAGTGCCTTGTATACGTATAAGATGTATGTTTATGACACATACGCACACACACACACACACACACATATATATATATATATACAGAAGCGGCGCTAGGGTCTTTGGCGCCCGCATGCAATTTCTATCTAAGCGCCCCTGTAACGATCCGGGTGTGTGTGTGGTTCTGCAGGCACGAAGGGGGGGCGTCTCCCGGCTGCGGTGCTCCCTTCGTAGCGGCGCCCGCATGCTCTGAATGCCCGCTTCCGCCGGCTCTGTGTATATATATATATATATATACACACACACACAGGGTTATTAAAAATATTGGACATCATTTTCCTTTTTTTTTTTTTTTTTTTGCTTAACTACTACAAAAATTATAAAAATACACATACAAATGACAAAAGTATGCGAATATATGTTTGATTGGACTATGTTTTCGACACGTGATATGTTTTTCACACCGCAAACATCAGTGGCATGCACCACTTGATCCAGTTTGTTATGCCATGCTGTTGGTTTAGCTGCGGCATTCGAGTCAGAACTGTTCTTTGTTGTGATGCAGTTGTGTATATTTTATTTATTATCAATTAAATCAAAACTGAACAAATTACGATTTCAAGACAGAAAAAAGAAATGAAAGTGAATTGATAAATCAAGTCTTGTAAATTTATAAAATTATTATAATTTTCCAAATGGACAACAACGAAATGGAAGAATAATGAAAAATCTCGTACTTTACTGTCGTTGGTAGAAAACCAATATTGACAAAAATCAAGCTGGATTCTTCTTTAGCCTCTTTCGGATAAAGGCTCCCTTAACTTTACAATTCTTTCCATATTTAACCGATATCCACCATCTCGTACCAAGCCTTTGTAGATCGTCCATCCTGTTCTTTGGCAACCTTTCTTTTTCCTCCCTTCTCTTGGTATCCACTCAAAGCTTAATTTTGTCCACCTTTCGTCTATCAGTGTGCTAATATGACCAGTCTTTACATACTTTACACTACTCCAGTCATCTCTCTAATTCTATTATTTTTAATTCTACTTTTTGTTGTTGTTATTGTTATGTGGAGTATTCTTCTCTCCAAGGCTCTTTGGGTCACACCTATCGTCCATTTTTCTTTAGTTCGTTGCCTATATGTCATATCCATAGGTAAACACTGGATTAGTGCATATATATATATTTTGTTCTTCCGTGTGTGATGGTTCTGTTTATTTCAACTGATAGCGGCATTAATTTACCTCACCGTTCTGTGAGAGAAAAACCTAGTGTGAGTTTAAAATAAAGTATTGTTGCTGGTGTGGGTAAAGGATGGCCTCCCTCGACGAGTTCTTAATTCACTCCTTTCTTAAGTGCACACAGATTTAACTTCTATGGATGCCCCTTTTCTCTTTGCCCCTCATATAACCAAATTTCCAATCTGCACTCTGTAGATTCGAACTCCATTATGGACTTTCTGGGCAAGTCTTTTATCTCCACCTGTTTGTGAGATTGCCATCCTGCTTATTGGAATGATTAGTATCCCAAGAGCTGAATTATCTAATTCTTAACCCACTGATGGCAAATAAATGTGCAACAGGTTTTCAACTTTTCGTGAGTTGGATTGACATTAAAAATACTTTCTTGATTTTTATAAGGTTCAACCATCCGCATTACCCTTATCGAAGTTAGGTAGATAATTGGCACTCTGTACTAGCTTTTTTATTGGTCACACATTGTTCCTGAAGTTCTCATGACTGTCTCATAATTTTACCATCACTGGTCATGCTAAATCCAAACAGAGTTGTAATATATAATACATTTACAACAATACCTTGTGATTTCAGAAGTTTTCGATTTCAGGTCCTATCGCAGTTTTTCAGTGAAAAATTGACTTAGCATCTCCACATGAATATGAGGATTAGCTTCTGCTGGTATCATACTCGTACTTTCTTTCAGCATAACTAATAACGGGATGCTAAGCTAGATTTCAGTGTAGTTTGAATGGATCGGATCGGTCATCGACTCATTCTATATGATTTGCAATTTAATTTTCTACATGAACTTTGACCACAACTTCATAGAGGTTACAAACGGATAGTTTGAATAAGAAGTGTCATGGAGTATCCAACTGGTAGATAAACAATATTTCCACTCTCGATTGTTTTATAAAAACATGTGAGGGAGGATGACAGACTGTTTCCTTACCAGATATTTATTCTAACAGCTAACAAGTCCGTTTTGCTTTGATAAACCAGCAGCTGCACTACGCCACTCAGACGCGTCCTTGATTTGTAACAAGTAATGACTAATTGCATTGGTGACTGCAATATCAGTGTGGTTTATGAAAAGTGTGTCATTTATGAATACAATCGGATATCCTGTTGTCTTTATAATGGCAAGTGGCACGCGTTATTCTGATATAGGAAATTGCTGCGTCATGTGGTAGTAATTTCCGCTGATCAATCATGGCGATTTTTTTGCATTTATTTTAAAAAAACAAGGCTCAAGGAGGGAGTTATACACATTCGTCCAGAGTTTGCATTTACAATATTCCAAACATTCATACCTACGGTGGGATTCGAACCCACAATTTGTGGGGGGGGGGGTCAAGTGCGCTATTCGGCTAACCAGTTCCCTAGTATATTGTGTATACTACTAAATTTTATTATCTAGAATTTTATAGCTGTTATTACATTACTTCAGTATGGAATTTTTCAACACAACCTCCCTTAAGACTAATACATTTATTCCAGCGATGCTACAGCGCCATTATCCCGTTCCTGTAGGGGTTCTCAGTAAGATCTGCAAAATACCCCTCTACAGCTGCAGTCACCTCTTGATTCGAAGAAAAACGCTGACCAGCGAGGAAGAGTTTTAGTTTTGGGAAGAGACAGAAGTCCGAGGGAGCCAAATCTTGGGAATAGGGTGGATGTTCCAACAATTCATAGTGCAGATCCCTTAATTTTCCAATTGCCAAACCACCTTGGTGGGCAGGTGCATTGTCCTGATGAAAGATGACTTTTTTTTCTTCTGCAAACCGGGTCTTTTCTCACAAATTTTTTTCCTCTAGTCTGGTTAAAAGATCGGAATAATATTCCACGGTTATTGCTTTACCCTTTTCAAGATAATTAATAAATAAAATGCCTTTAGCATCCAAAAACATGCCGATGCCATGACCTTTCCTACTGATGGAACCGACTTTGGCGCTGAACAACCGGCTTCTGTGCACTGTTTTGACTGCTGTTTGGGTTCTAGTGTGTAATCCAAGTCTCATCCATAGTAAACAAATCGACGCACAAAATCAGTTTTATTCGTGTTAAAACACTTCAAGCACTGTTCAGAGATTTTGATACGAGTGCGTTTTTGATCTGCTGTGAGCAAGCAATTCTTCATGCAAAATATATCTTACACGTTCTTTTGAAATGCCTTCTTCAGTTTTCTTCGGCGAGTCAAAGTGCGTGAACCTTCTGCAGTTTCACGCACTTTGACTCGCCGGTCATCCAATACCATGTCATGCACTTGATCAATGATTTTTGGTGTTGTTACACTTTTGGATGTCCTTCACGTTGATCATCTTCAAATTTAAACATGGCTGTACATGGTACGGCCATGTTTAAACAAGGCAGCCATTTTTCTTAATTGTCGAAAACGAAGGAGAAAGTGCCTATAAACTTTTATGAACTTCGAATGGATTTCTTTTGGCGTTAAACCTTCTTTTACAAAGAATTTTATAACCATTTCAAGGGATACAGACAACACTTTTGCTTCAGACAGCTGAATAAAAACAAACTACTTGATAGAATGACTTGCAATTTCACATGGTTGCTTATGACAGATGTACCAACTTATATATATATAAAAAAATCTTGCTGATAGTATTGCCATCTATGATCGAGGCAGAGAACTTTTCAGATCACCTTTGTATATAAATAATATATTAGATACATATACATATAATACTGTCTCAAGTAGTTTCGGAAAGCAATAAATAATATTAAATTTCTGGTGTGGCACATCATCGAGCAACGGTGTGACCATAGGGCATCTGATAATATCCAGTGAATAGATCGTTGGGTGCGTCATTTATTGAGTAATTCATTCATTCATCAGTGGTGTTTACATTCTCTTAGAGCCCAGGACTTGTCAAGTATCCTTAGCTTTCGTAATCATAATGTTTAGGAGGTAAAATGATTGTTCTTACGTAAAAATATTTTTTTTGGTGTGTAAACTGCAACAGTTTTTCTGCCGGATTTCTTGTTTGCGGAATGAAAAAACCAAGTTTCCGGGAGAAGAATACCATTCTACCTCCAGATGAGACCGACTAACTTACCTTCATTGGAAAATCCCTTATAAAAATCTTTTGCTTTCTAGACAGAATTCGAATCCCCCCACCCTCTTTCGGGTCTATTTAACTAAAGGACATCGCTATCGACTGAACTATGAAGGCTTTAAAGTGTAAGTTAAGGGGTGGAGGGAGGGTTTCATAGCTTAAATCTGGAATGTTGCGTTCATTCTTGGACTGCTCTATTATCAGGTGGCATTCCCTGTAAAGATAACGCAGATGCATAAGCAGGGATGAAATCAAAAGGCCTGTACTGCTATTCTCCTTAAAGAGGGGGGGGGGGGAACTAATATTTATACCAATATTAACAATTAGTAGACCGAAACAGTTTGATGTTATTTTGGCAAATGTCTTCATTATGTTGAATTTCTATTACCTAGTGACAACATGTTGAAAGTTTTTTCACTTGGTTATACTATAAATTCAAGACGCCAAGAGATTATATTCTTGGTTTAATCCTTTAATCCTTCAAATGTGAACAGTTTGCACTTGAAGTATCTTCACGACTGGGCTTCTTGTATATAGAGGCTAATGACTTCACATTAGTTTCCTTAGTATCCCAAAATGCAAAGCACATCCCTTTCGGAGGTGTACACAGTGCTGTGCATTATGTGAAGGGTCTTCTTCAAAAACTAGGCGATCCTTCAGATCACTAATCTCAATGAGTGACAGGCACACCCTAGCAGCAAGCGGAACCGCTCATCTTCCAGAGAAAAAACATCTGCCGAAGGGCTCCGATAAAGGCTACATCATACCATACCATACCATAGGCAAGCATTTAATGCAATCAGTGATCGATACCCCATCAGTGAATTCCCCACATCCGTGGAAAGATGTTTAAGTGCGGACCTTCTCCAAAAACTAGGGCAATCCCCCCCCCACCCATCCTCAATGAGTGACTCGAAGGATCATTTAACTCATTAACTTTCAATCACTCAAAAGATACTGAGCGGTGGTTCTATTAAGTGAGAGGCTCATCGTGTTACCGAGCAGAGCCGCTCATTTCCCATGGAAAAGCATTCACCAAACAGGGCCGTACTTATGCACAGGCGTACGAGGCTCTAATTGGGCACCGAAAAATTAGGGCCAATTTAAAGGTCCTAAACAATGAGGAGGGAGCCCTGGAGTATCTATCGTCTCGGGGCCCCGCCACCATCGGGAAAAGTTTAAGTGCGGCCCTACCACCAAAGCGCGATAAAGACCACGTCAGTAGACGCCAAACCATAAGCAAGCATTCAATGAATGCATAGTTGAGATTACGAGTATTTCCGCAGATCCATATCAGTGGGAGCCAGACCTGGAAGAAATACCAAAGTTAAAGTAATGTAGAATTCATATATTTTCTATATACAAGTGAAAGGCGTATCATCTTATTATTAAAATACTCTGGATCATGGATAGATTAAAGTTTATTTCACTTGGTTATACTATAAATTAAAGATGCCAAGAAAATTATATTCTGTGGTGTAATATTTTATCCAAGTGTAAGCAAACAAAATTTGCACGGGAAGTATCTTCATGACTAGTCTACTTGTATATAGAGGCTAATGACTTAACATGGACTACATTTGGAGAAAGGATTAAACCAAGAATATAATTTCTTGACATCTTTAATTTATAGTACAGTACGAGTACAACTAAGTGAAAAACTTCCAACATCTATCTCTGATCCAGAGTATTTTAATAATAAGATGATACACTACTTGTATATGGGAAATATATGACTTCTACATTACTTCAACCTTGATATCTTTTCTGGGTCTGGCTCCCAATGACGGTAGCTTGCTTCCTGGGACATAGAGAGGTTCTGTTTGACGGGTGGTTTTTGCCTGTTACTGGGTGGAACCACTGTTGAGTTTCCTGTCCTGGAGTGTGATTCAGTTCAGGAGTAATGAGCTTAGTAGTGATCCATTAGGATCATTCAGTGAGATTTAGAGTAATCTTGTAGATTACTCAGAGTTTTTGAAGAGGTATCCCCGCACTTTAATATATCTCAATAAAGGTTGAAATTATGCATACTTTTATATACGTTCAAAAGGGGATGTACTTTGCAGTATGAGAGATACTCAAGCAATTGATGTGGTCATTAGCCTCCATATCCAAGTCACCCAATTGTGAAGATACTTCACAGGCAAATTTTGTTTACTTACACTTGGATACAGAACAAAACCAAGAATATAATTCCTTGGTATCTTTAATTTTTGGCAACAACATATTAGTGCATAAAAGTAGAGGATAGTTAAGAGGAGTTACTTTGCCCACTTAAGAAATCAATGCACCAGGACCTTCACCTTCTCTTTCAAATCCGACCTCCAGACTGAGAATGAAGTCAAAACCTCATGAGGATAAAACTAGCCATCACTATTGATACAATCTCTATAAGGATTGCCTTATAGAAAGAGGCAGATCTCTGGAGCAAGATCGGTAGTAACAATGGATCATCCAAGACCATTAGAAAACAGCTGCAATACTTTGAAAAGCTACAAATAGACCTTTCCATTGGTCCGCGCAGTTAGCCTAGTGGCTTTGCGCTTCGCAACCATATGCCTGGGGAAGGAATGTCCCAGGTGCGATTCATCGAAGACGTGAGGAACTTGAGGATCTTCCTCAGCCATAGCCAAGTTAGCCGGCCTTGGGCGCGGGCAGTAGGGTTTTTTCCGCCAGTTTATCTGATTTTTCATCCCGCAAGCAGGCAAACCGGCCCCATGAACATACGCCTCTACAGTCAAGAATATACCCCCCCCCCCAAGCGGCAGACCAGCCGGTTGGGAGTGGTACTAACAAGAAGTCGCATCTAAGCAACACGCGGACCCTGCATAGGAAGCGGGAATAACGCGTAGTGAAAGAAGAAGACCTTTCCATTGAAAAATAAAGATGGCTAGTGCTTAAGAACTTGAAAAAAAGATAATGACATAATTGACAAACTTAACTGACATCGCTATAGTAAGCGCACAATGAAATGCAGTAGGATACAATTTACAAAGTCGTAAAGATGACTTCTTGGATAAAGAATGTAATTAAAAGTGTGCCATGAAGTAATGTTAATCTAACAAGCATACTGGATGTACTATATGTTTTACAACTTGGCGTGTGTGTCCGAGCGCGTGGTTGATATATATCAGCCAACACTTTTCAACCTAGATGGAAGTGAGAGATACCTTCCTTTCGACTACACCACGGAATTGTTTTGCTTGTAAGACAAGTTCTATGTTTCAAGTTTCACCCCACTGATGATATAAAGGTCTGTTGATAAAGTTTCCATAATTTGTTTTTGAAACATTTTTATAAATAAGTGTGGAATTAACTTGACGTAATGATAAAGAGATGTATGTTGTAATAATAACTGAACTTGAAGCTTTTTTTTTTTTTTTTTTGGAAGAGTGGGGGGGGGGGGGGAGTCAAGGAACATTACAAGTTCGTCTAGAAAAGATTTTTTTACTGGAACCCAAGCCTTAAACGGGATTCGAAATTGCAGCCTTTGCGATAAACTAAGATTGGCATATACCAATTGAGTTCGAGGAATGCGCTCATTTTGTTTTGTCTACTTTTGCCATTTAAAATCAAACTGAAATGACAAAGATCAGATTTCATTATATATTCCTCCAGCCAGAGCAGAATATTACGATAAATTTGAACTGTTTTGTAATCAACATTGAGTTGACCGAATAAAATTTTGCGCAGATTCTAAATTTCATTAAATTCCAATAACCAGAGAATAATTATTACTATTATATAATTTCGAAGCTTTTTAAACACTTGAAATGGAAGATTAAGAGTGAGCGAACCGTTTGAAATCACAATTAAGATGGCCCTAAATTTCCGCAAAATCCTTGGAGTCGGAGATGAAAAAATATGCATATGAACTACAGTACCTAACCTAATAAGTGCTTTAATAATATTTAAAAAAAAAACTTATTAAAACTGCATGCCAATTAAAAAAAAAAAATACAGAATTGATAATCATGCCGTTGTCGTTCAAATATCTGTTTACAAGCAGAACACGTCCATGACTCAATTAAGCCTGATTAATACCTGAAATAGATTTTCAGCACAGGAAATTGACCATAGATCGTTTGGTCAAGGGCATTCAAATATCTGTGGATTTGGGGAGGGATAACCTTGTTGATGGCAAGGTTATCGGTAATATAAATAAACTAACTCTAATAGACATTGCGATATATGTTTTTGCCTTCGTGAGGTTTTTGATTTACACTTTTTTTTTTCAGTATATCTGGAAAACGATGATTTTCGCCAGTTAATCCTGTTGAAACAGATGTTCATAGTGGTCACATGAAATCTTGAATCATGACTACTGCTACAAGTAATTCAATATAGTCTATGCTTCCTTTGTGTTGCTTGACTAGGACTAATAATGACCTTTCTTTGCTGAACTAAATATTTAAGAGTTATTTTAAGGTTCTTGTCTTTCGATGCTCTTCCTCTGATTCGTTTCTTTACGCTATTTTCCCCAACCTCTCACACACACATTCTTTCTCGGCTACGGAGATGTTCGATTGATTTTTCTTTCTTGGAATAAGACTGGTGCGATATCTCATTGCTTCGACACCTCGACCTGACCTAGTTCTGAAAGGAAGTGACGCTGACTGACTTGTTTTTTTTTTTTTTTTTTTTTTTTTGTTTTGTTTTTGTACAAAGCGTGGGAAGGACCTTTGATATGGATCACTAACAGATTCTGCAGAATATCACAAAATCGTGTAAATAAAAATTTTCTCATGCTTTGACTGCGGTTTTCTAGTTAAAACATGTGAAATGCTTGTTTCATGGAATAAAGAATAAAAATAAATAAGTATACCAACCAGGAAAATCCAAAAAACAAACGAAAAAAAAAAAACTTTAAGGTAGCTTAATGGAAAGAGGATGATGAGAATACACTTATTTATTCACATCAGGACAGAAAAAAAATCATTCCCTTAATACTTTAACTTGCAGAAAACATCCAGGGTGATACATAAAAATACCAAACATTCAACGAATACTTCAGCGTATTCTTGATACACTATTTCGTCAGGTGTTCTTCAACGAAGCATTAAACCCAAATCCGATCGTTCATGGCTTTGTTTATAAAACTTGAAGTATGGCTCTTCACGCTCTCGATTCGGACTTGGATTCTGTTGCCTTACCTATTTCCTAACTAAACCTAATGATGAATGTATGTGTGCTTGGAACTCTGACCCTTCTAGTGCACCCCAAGCATTATTTTTCATTTGGTTCTAGTCCACTGACTCTTCGAATGCTCGCCACACGTGAGTATGCACTTCGTAAGTGGGCCTAGGTGTTCTAATCGAGCGTGACTTATTTCTGTTTATAGCAGCACCTGTTAAGCACTCTGTTACTTGATACTTGTAAGACGTGACATAACAGAATTGTTGTAATAGCGCCTCAACATTTTGGATTTCTAGAAGTAAGTAAAGATGATTCTGTATTATGTCCCGTTTTGAGTTTGTTTCTATTTCTTGGATATCCACTTAATTTCCAGGCTACTGATATATTATACGTTTAAGTTTATTACTCATATTTGTCGAAACAGTAAATATACTGGATATTACGTTTGTGTTTACATTCCATGCATTTCTAAAAAAATAACGTTGTTTCAATTTGTTGTTATCCTCGTTACCTAGGTAACCTATTAATATTCAGGTGGCGTTGTTGTTTCGTTTATTTTGTAAATAAATACTAAATTCCATTATATTAAGGATTGTATTGTTAGTATTTAATTCATTTTAGAATCCTGATAAAAATATAGTATATTCCCAATTATTCCGCGTATAATGTAGTGTAATGTATTATAATATATTATAATACATTATATGTAATGTATTAATGTATTATAGTGTAGTGTTCCGCGTATAATATATCTGGACAACACGCCTTTTTGTTTTTATTTCACGAATTATAAATTTTCTATTTTCACTTTTTTTATGTTGACGTAATAAAATGCAAAACAAAAATTGGGAAAGTAAAAACCTACAGCCGATTCTGGATTAGATTATATTAATAGTTGTATGTAGCATTTCGCATAATAAGTTGTGCATGACAATTGCGCTTTAATCAAGCTTCGTATATGTTACTGTAACCTCAATCATCTGAAGTAAGTATCTGCTTATAATCTTTCTCGAATAATTATAATAGCTAATTAAATCAAACATGAAATTATTACTGCTTGTAAGTGGCGGCTCGTGGCTTGAAATCGTGGGGGTGCTGCAACTTTAAATATACATACACACTGTAAGTACAGTGTATACGTGTTTGGATAAAATATCAAAATTATGATAAAAATTTTTAAAAAAAATTAAACATGAAAAAAATATTGTTTATTATCGATAAAATTATACAGTTTGGTATAATTCAAAATTACTTAAAATTAAAATTCATTCCTTTAACTGTAATTAAAGGAATGGATTTACAATTTTTGGACATTACAATTAAAGGATTTAATTGTAATGTCCAAATATTTAAAGAGACGGAGTAAACACGATAAGCACTACGAACACCCTACTACTGGCGCAAACTGCATATAAACAACAGTGGAACTGCGCGACGGACAGTACCACATCACGGTAATAGCTCGCATCTCACTATGACGTGCATATGCCTGCGTGCGTAGCAATATGACACTGTGGTAAACACAGTGTGATATTGTGTGGACGCTAGCAGCACTGTGGTAAACACAGTGCTGCTAGCGTTCTTCGATCTCCTAAGTGCTACAAGATGGATTTTTATTATTTTTTATACAAAATAAGAGAATTGTATAGGATTGTTGATGACAAAATTAAATATTACAAGCAAATATAAATAAATTAATAAATATATTTATATATCGAGAAAAATTGAGGGTGCTGCAGTTCCGTGGTGACTATGCACGAGCCGCCCCTGCTTGTAATCAAAATTACTGGCTATGGAATATAACCAGCTCGTAATGAATAAATTTAAAAAAATCAGGTCAAAATTACTACTGTTTATTATTATTTTTTTTTTTAGAGTAACATAAACGTACGCGAAAACTTCCTCATCTCGTTTTCACAGAAATGTTTTTCTCTTGAACAGGAGTTTTTAGTAATCAAGTAACTATTTATTTTGCCATCCCATCGATCGGTGGAATCGCACAAATCATACCATCGATTACGAAAATTCCTTACGTATGTAGATGTTCTTACGTTTCTATTTATTTATGTAAAAAAATGAATGGAACTGGAATGAAAATAATTTATGTTCATTTTCAAGTTCATTTGATAATGTACTTCAAGTACATTATCAAGTACGAGGGACGTCCAGAAAGCAAGTTCCGTTTTTAAATATTTTCACTGCAGCGCTGCAATCGCAATGGTGCGCATGCGTGCTGAGTTTGTTGATTCCTTCGCAAGGCGTTGGTGCCATTTTCAGACATTCTAGCAGTGCGTACACTTCTAGGTGCGTGTGTTTATAATATCTAAGAAAATCGAATCGCCCGTCGCATGTGAAATAAGATCAGTTATCCGTTTCTTGAATGCGACGAAAGTTAAAGCAGCTGAAATTCATCGGCAAATTATTGAGGTTTATGGAGAACACTCAACGAGTGATTCAATGGTACGAAAATGGGTAAGACTTTTTAATGAAGGAAGGACAGGTGTGCACGATGATGAACGGAGCGGGTGACCATCTTTAGTGACTGACGATTTGGTGCGTTCATTTGAAGAGAAGATTCGACAGAATAAACGACGTGGCATGCTTACCAGGGGCGTTGTTTTGATTCATGATAACACCCGCCCACACACGGCCGGCGTAATACAACTTCTCGCCACCTCCAGCTGGGAACAATTCCATCATCCCCCATATAGTCCCTGACCTCGCATCAAACGACTTTCACCTGTTCAAACATCTGAAATCTTTCATTGGTGGCCGGCGGTTTCAAGACGACGACGAGGTCAAAGAAGTCAATACGAAGTCAATAAGTCAATAAAGTTTATTTTGTTAGCATATTTTTGTTTCTCTGACAGCCCATCAGAACTTACTTTCTGGACGTCCCTCGTACATTTGATAATGTTGGCTTGAGCTGACGAAATGTGGATGTGTAAAATAATTAATGCCGCTATCCGCTAATGTCTTTTTATTTCCCAAAGAAAAATAGGCAAGGCCATTTAGCCCATTTGACCATTCGGTATATGGTATCCTCAACAGCTTTCTGTAACACCACATCTCAAAAGCAACGATCCTTTTCCAATCAAACTTCTTAGGTTCAGTCTCACATCCGGAAAAACAGCTTCATCTAGAATCCTCAACTGTGATCCTGTAGAGATAGAAACATCCTTCCAGATTTTAGACACAAGTCTCTGACTGTTATTTTAGCCATTCGTAATCTAATTCTTCTGAACAGCAATTCTTCACATGAATACTGGATCCCAGGTACTCGAACTTGCCGACTTTCTCAATTCTTTCTCCGTTAAGGTACACTTGGTTTTCAGGAGCTTCCCTGTCTATATTGGTATTCATAAAATAATACATTCATATATTTCCAGGTACTCTGGAAATGAAAATTACGTACCGAAACAGCCCTTAACCTTTCTTTGACTGAAAGAACCATAGTGGCGAAGAAATTAGTGGCGCCACCTGTTGTATCTTTTTGTTGTCGAAAGCGGCAACCTTCATTAGTGTTTTGTCAACTGTTTATGACATTTGTTTCATTAGAATCCGAGTTATAGTGCCAAGAGTGACAATGCGTTTAGACGAACGGTCGGAAAATGAGGTTCAAACAGACAGCTGCGATTGACTTTTTTATTACCGAAACGCATCAAATGCTTCAAATAAGCATACGGCAATGAATGTTTATCCCGTACTTAAGTTTACGAGTGGTTTAAGCGATTTCAAAGTAGTCGTGAGACGCTTGAGGACGACGAGAAGCCGGGCCTTCCAAAAACTGAACTGAGCGAAGTTAACATCCAAAAAAGTGCTTGATTTCATCAAAGAAAACCCGAAATCGTCCATGAGATTGATTGAAGATGAATTGGGGATTCCAAAGTCAACTGTGCACAACATTTGGACCGAGAGTTTGGGCCATCATAAATTGAATTCGCGATTTGTTCCCCACAAGTTCACCGACGACCAAAAAATCTATCGAATTGAACATTGCAAGGACCTCATTGAGTATGAGCCCGAAACAAAGCGCCAGAGTGCTGAGTGGAGACCACCAGAAGAGGGGCATCCGAAAATAAGTCGCTTGGAGAAGTCAAAAGTAAAGAAAATGCTGATTTGTTTCTACGATTCCAAGGGCATTATCACAAAGAATTCGTTCCACCTGGCCAAACAGTCAATGGGGAGTTTTATCTCGAAGTTTTGAAGCGATTGATAGCGAGAATTCGTTGCGTACGGCATGAATATCGTGACGACCGACCGTTCGTCTAAACACACTGTCACTCTTGGCAATATAACTCGGCTTCTAATGAAACAAATATCATAAACAGTTGACACAACACTAATGAAGATTGCCGCTTTCGACAACAAAAAGATACAGCAGGTGGCATCACTAGTCTCTTCTATTTTCGAAAAAGTTCGGTTTCTTTTTGGACAGAGTGTGTCGATCGAAAACATTCTGTATTTATTATTTAAATAAATACTGTATATGAATATAAGCAAACAAAAAAAGACAACCGATCCCTGCTAATTATGTAATAATTATTTCAAAGAACGCTCTTATACAATTTTCCATATAATAAACTTGATGGAATGTTCTTCAGAAATAATATTCAGAAACCAGGCGTATTAATTGCATCCTAATTACATTTCCGTGACGCATAGGAAATATAATTTTGCCCATAACATTCTTAGATGAGATCGTGTACATGTGATGAATGCGAAACTAAGATTAATTTAATTAATTAGGGTAATTTTCGTCTATTATTTCAAGGAAACTAAACTTGGATTACTTGAATAAAGTCATGCAAATCCCTTATAAGCCTGTGAGGAGGATATTATTCATTTTAGGTTGTTCTAAGGATGTTCGCATTACTCATAGCAACGCAAGAAATATGCTTAACGTTAATGTCTTTTGCAATGTCAGTTTAAGTGTAAACATTATGTGATGATATATTTAACTATGATATCATTACTTGTGAGTTATTCTTTATACGGTGTAATTAACTGCATTGTTGGCTTGTTATATTTGTTTTCATTTTGAGCATGATACTGTGTCCCAGTTCTTGTACTTAAAGTGAAAAATTTATTTTTTAATAATATATATGATCAAAAAAAGATGGGTTGAGTTTCATATAAATATAACCCGAGATGATCTCCATAAAATATTGTGATGAATGTTCATTCTTATGTTATTTTATTAAGATGCAAAATTATCTTGAACTTTACATGGATTGCGCTATTCGACTTAACACTAAATAACTTAAAAAGTGCTCTGCAATTATTTTTTAAAAACTGTCGTGATACAGTAATTTGAAACTCTATACGCACCGATGAAGAAACAATTAGTTATGAAATTGAATGTGACATTTGCTACTTAAATTCGTAGAGGGAACACAGAAAAAGACCTTGAAAAAAATTACAAGTCAGGATTAGCAATCCGTACCACTACTACAGAAACGCAATGATATCTGGAAAGATTTTAAAAAAATCTTTACTTTGCATTACAATAGTCGCATTGGATTCAAAGAGGCAACAGAGATGATACGTGTTTCGACTCAATGGTGTACGCCAATCAAGAAAATTAACGTGAATGAATAAAATAGTATCTTAAACTTACCAACGAGTCACATACGTAGTGATGCGTTTCCAAACATGAACCTGAGATTATTATTATTATTATTATTATTATTATTATTATTATTATTATTATTATTATTATTATTTCGGGAGACTCCAGGAGTCCTTAGACTCATCGAGGGAGGCCCTAAACATCATGTCCACACAACTATGCGATTACATTCTCACAGTATCTATCATACATTGTCTTGAACTCGTTCACCGTCATAGCACCCACAACAGACTGGCAGCTTATTCCACTCATCTACCACTCTAAAAGTAAAGAACCCAGCTCTAACACCCCTGCTAACCACACTCTTGCCCAGCTTCCATAGGTGTCCCCTAGTTCTCCCACCACCAGTGCTGATCTCAAAAATATCCTCTGAATTAAACCTATAGAATCCCTTTATCAATTTGAATGTCTCAATCATATCTCCCCTCCTCCGCCTATCAACTAGTTTCTGCAACCCACAAATCTTCAACCTGTTCTCATATGGTTCATTCCATAGACCCGTTATCATCTTAGTCACTCGCCTCTGGATCCTCTCCACCTCCTCCCCATCAAGAAGGAACCGAGTTGAACAAATCTGGGCACAGTAGTCGAGATGAGGTCTTATCAAGGCTCGGTACAGAGGTACAATAACTTGCTTGTCTCTGCTCGTCAAGGTATTTTTCAACAACCAAGTGAGTTGATGAGCTGATTTAGCTACTTTTGCAATGTGCCCCCTAAACTTCATCTCCCTATCCACCAACACTCACAAGTCCCTGGCCTCATCAATCTCTTGGAGTACAGTTCCACCAATGTGGTATACTGCTGCTAATCTTTTCACCCCAAAATGCATAACCTTACATTTTGTCACATTAAATTGACATCCATTCTCCTTAGCCCAGAACTCCAATCTATCTAAGTCATCCTGCAAGACTTTGACATCTTCTGCATTCACTATCGTCCTACCCAACTTTGCATCATCAGCGAACAAATGAATTGTTCCACTTAGATCCTTCCCTATATCGTTAATGAACAGATTAAACAGCAGTGGTCCAAGAACAGAACCCTGCGGCACACCACTAGTCACAGGCCGTCTTTTGGACTCTACTCCTGAATAAACTACTCTTTGATATCTCTCCATCAACCAACCACCTATCCATCTCACCAACCCTATATCCATTCCCATATGTTGTAGTTTACGGATTAGAATTCCATGTGGTATCCTGTCAAACGCCTTTTCCAGGTCCAGCAGTATCACTGTAAACCCATTTCCCTTATCCAGTTCAGCCGTCACCTTGTTATAAAACTTGAGCAAGTTACTGAAGCATGATCTACCCTTCACAAAGCCATGCTGTCCCCTGTACAGTATCTCGTTTTCATCAATCCATTCCTGTATTTTTCCCTTGACTACTTTCTCCAAGACCTTGACAACGACTCCTGATATGCTGATCGGTAGGTAATTTGCAACCGTAGTCTTGGATCCTCCTTTATGCAGTGAAACTATTTTCCCTTCGGGACTAAACCAGACCTGAGACTCAGATTAAACAACATGGTCAAGGGCACTGATAATTCTTTAGCCGCTTCACGCAAGACCCGTGATCTCGAGGAAGCTAATCATAAATACAATGAAAGCTTTCAATGAAAACATCGTTCTGAGTTGACTAACCCGAGTAAGCATTACTTTATCATGGGAAATCACAGAAGATCGAAAACGAGAAACCTTTCATGAGTTAATTATTTATTAATCACCATTTCTGAGAGATATTTATTTAGTTTTGATAAACTGAACTTCCATTAACTCTTCGATGTTGAATTTCTTGATTTGTCATTTCACATCTTCAGGTTATCACCCATTAACCTTTGCATTAAATTTGTTCACAATGCGATGCGCTTATTTTCTTTCGTTGCCATCTGTTCATACTTTAAGAGTCTGATAAAGGAATGGAATTGAATTCGAAGTAGAATCATCACAAATAGCAGACACTCATAATTAAAAACTCGTAAATAATTAATAAACAAGGTATCCAGTTATCTTTCAAGTGCATTAGGAAGACGTGAGATATTTGATGAAGTAAAAGAAACACTTGCAACACTGAATCACCAGATTCTGGCCTACATTCTGATAATCTGTCTAGATGGAGGATCGTGCAGTCATCTCATCCATTCGTTTCCGATGTTGCTGTCTGAAAATGACCTAGATTGGCTTCTGTTTCTATATCATTTGGTCATCCTATATCATTATGTTAGTACGATAAATCCAGTGCAACAGCAGTCCTGGGAATGAAGAAAAAATTCAATATGAAGCACAGCATTTTAACACACGTGGTTCTGCTCGAACTGTACTTAAGGACATGCAATTTAGGATTCGACGTATGTTGCTGGTTTTAGTAAAATAAAGTATTGGACATTAAATTAACGAAGAAAATCCGCGCGCGCGCGCGTGTGTGTGTGTGTGTGTGTGTGTGTGTGTGTGTGTGTGTGTGTGTGTGTGTGTGTGTGTGTGTGTGTGTGTGTGTGTGTGTGTGTGTGTGTGCGTGCGCGTGCGCGTGCGTGCGTGCGTGCGTGTGTGTGTGTGTGTGTAAGCTTATTGGAGTATTGTAAACGGATCTGAATCCAGGTCTTTCTAACCAAGGACCTTTGATTCCACTGAGTTTACCGAGGCTTCAGGACTGATAGACAAAACTGGGTAGATAAGGGTATTATTATTTATGAAAATTAACATTGATTTATTAAAGTGCCTTCTTGTTTCAGCTATCAGATTACTAATCTGATTAATAAATCCGAATTAGTAATCAGACCACTCTTGTTATTTTATAATATAATAATAAGCGTGGAAGAGGAGGGGACCGAATATAGTACGATCGTTTTGGATTTCGCAAAACCATTCGATAGATTCCGCATAAGTTGGTATTTGAACTGCAACGAATAGATTTAAATATCAAATAGATTGACAGTTGTTTTTTTAAAATATTGATGTATTTTAGAGAAGTGTTCGCTATCTCTTGGTTCCTAATCCTGACTATGTCTTACTGTCTGAATAGTGTGAGTTCTATGGTCGATTTTCTTCAGTTTAAGGGACGAAAAATACGAATTTCCGCGAGAAATAATCTGCTTGCCGTGCCAGAGATCTACTAACTCGAAACTGGTCGAAGAAGACTTAGAAAAAGTTCCTGTAGTCGATGACCAGAATTGAACTTAGGTCTTTCTTCGGGCATCCCAGCGCTGTGGATGCACTACAGAGCTATAGAGGTCTTCAAATTTATGTTTAAAATTTATATTCAACTACAGTATAGAATATACATTCATCAGTCAAAACATTATGATCGCCCAACTCAACAAGTAGGGTGATCATAATTATGCAAGTAATATACAGACATAAAATAACTACGAAAACAAAGATTAATTAATCAACCTATTCTGTCGGATATGGTTTCGAATCCTTGCATGGTATGGTGTCGATCTATGCACAAGCGCAAAACAGATCAGCTTTATATCTTTGTGCAAAAATTATAAACAGACCTCTGAAAATTCCAGCATGCGATACTGTTATACGATTAAGTGATAATAACTTATCAACTACTGCGGTATCTTAAAAAAAAAAAAAACTACCCAAGTATCTTCAAAAATACTATTTGGAATTGTGATTATAATAACGTTACTTTTCCAGATCAACATCGAACAATAAGTGGCGGTTATTTCGCGATAACTTTCCTGATTACTAATACAAACAGTATCCCTATAAATCTTTTAGGAATAATTTGTATGAAACTAAGCAATAAATTTACTAAAGATTATTATTATAAAATAAATAAAAAAATAAATTCTCTAACGCCTTTTGTTCTCCAGAGTAGGCGTAGCTCCTGTAGCCCTAACTAGCTTTTGAAAACTGGTTCGCAGCCAGTCTCCGTCTTGCAGCCTTCAGTTCAGTAATAGTGAGTTGAAAACTATCAAGGCAAAGGGAAAGAGAGAGATACAGACGAGTGGCTCTAAACCTCAATCCTCATATTATTATATGCAAGAGTGTGCATTAGGCCACCTGACCTAAAATCCACGATAGGAAGAAGAAGAAGACAGTGTAATTTCTGCAATCGCTTGTGCTATAGTGCAAAAATACCGAATTTCCGGGAGGAAAACACAATAGCAGTGCAGCCGTACTTACCAGAGATGACTAAGTTGGGAATTGGCTGAAGAAAGGCTACAAAAAGTTTCTCTTGGTGACCAAAATCAAACCTGTGACAATCTTTTCTTCAGGCAGCCTAGTACTATGGAAGCAAACACCATTTCCACAAGGTTTCACCCGACATTATTATTGTTGTTGCTGTTATTAACGTGAAAATCAATAATAGCTAATATATAATTATTAAATCTTTACAAATTTTATAATTAAATAAACTTCATTAAATTTTTGGAGATTGAGTTAGTTTGGAGACTTTTTACTCAGCCTCCAAAAAAGGTTAAACGGCCTCACCTACTTCCTATAAGGGGATAAAAGGCGTTAACCGATTATTATTTATTATTTTCAATAAAATTTTAATTTTACTTATATAAAAATTTATAATTAATAACGGAGAGTAGATGTAAAAATTAACAAGGCTGCAGTTTCTGTAGTATGAGGTTTCAAGAGCCAGTTGAAAATTGGAACCTGCATCCCAAGCCGTTCGTTGTAATCTATATACGGTTAGAAAGAAGAGACTCAGAATGTCTAGCTGGTGTTCCTGATCATTGCCCAAAGGATCTGTATATATGGCCAGGCTTGTTTACGTTGACCATAACTATAAATTTATGAAAGTTAGTAGATTTAGGAGTCGTATGACGCTCGTAAGCTTACTGGCTTTCGTAAATTTGTTGCTTGCAAACTAAAAATAATATGAAGTAAACATCAGTATCTCCAATCTACGCAGCATGCAAACTAGGGCCTGAGATGAAGGTTTGATATTCAGTTTGTCCATGATCATTTTTGACCCTGGACCTGCCAATATCTAACCTGACAATACAAAACCTGACCGTCCATGCATAAACTGGCCCACGTAGACTTACCTTTTTTATAAGTCTTCACTTTGACATAACCAACGTTCTGTTTCTGCATCACCCGACAACGGAATTTGAACTTTGTAACAAGATTCTCTCAGAATTCACTCCCACGTAGTCTCCTTAATGAATTTCAATTAATTGTTCAATAATTAAATCATAGTATGATCACATCGAACTTTATTTATAGTCTAGTTAGTGAAATTTAATTAATAATAAAGTGACTGCAGTGAGCAAGCTTGCTTCTTTTAGTACACACTCCTTATCTACTGAACAATTCACCAGCTAAGCAGCTAACACACTTAATGCACGTTATATTATCAGATTAAAATGAAAATTTATCAGATTAAAATATATATCACTGCACGTGATATATATATATATATATATATATATATATATAAACAGACAAGTCAGTCAAGTTTGCGCCTGCAAGTGTTATTAGTCTAGCTGACCCTGCACGTAGTGCAAGTCAAGGCAATTCGTGGTAAAGGTAGAATAAGCTCTGATCACTATTCTTAATATTTACCCTTAATGCAAAGCACATCTCCTGGAGGAGATGTATGACTTGCACTACGTGCAGGGTCAGCTAGACTTGCAACACTTGCAGGCGCAAACTTGACTGACACATGTTTGCTTACTTGGGAAATGGAGTTAAAAAACCAGGTTTATATTTAAAATAGCTTGGTATCTTTAACATATGTTATACCCACGGTAAAAAAAACTTTTTAAATATATATATATAGATATCAAATGTGATGTGCAAAAAATTGACAAAAAGCGAATTAACACCAGGTAACTCAACATATAAGGTTGTGCACGATGCATTATTATTATTATTATTACCAGAGACTTCGAGGGAGTCAGGGACTCATCGAGGGAGGCTACATATCACACATGTTTTTTCTCTTGAATTCATTCGCATTATCAACACTCGTTACCTCTAAAGGCAATCCACTCCAATCGTACCGTTCCGAGAGAAAAATATAACTCAACCCTTTCTAGACTGCATTCATTTCCAACTTCCATAGATACCTTTTTTGGAAGTTTTTCCACTTGGTTATATTATGAATTAAAGATACCATGAAATTATATACTTGGTTTAACCCTTTAACTGCTTGGTATCTTTAATCCATAGATACCGTTTCCTTCTCTTCCCACTCCCCATAAAATTAAACTGATATCCTGTATAACCTTTTCAGAATTTTGTAGGTCTCTATTGTCACTCCTCTTCCTCCTGTTTGCTAGTGTCCGCAGTCCACAAAACTACGAGACCAGATATATGCACAATAGTCCAGTTGATGTCGCCTTATAAAGAGTCAAAATGACTTCCCTATCCTTACATATCAGTGTTCATTTCAGTTTTCATTGCAATTATCCCCAGGAATTGTATTCGCAATCTTTGATGTTTGGCTCCTGAACTTCAACTTTCTACCTATAAAACACCAAAAATCCCTAGCCTGGTCAGTTTCTTCTAGCATAATTCAGCCGATATAATATTCCAGTGGATATCTTATTATACCAAAGCGCATAACTTTATATTCACTAACATTGAACTGATAGCCATCGATTATCCTGCCATCGTTGCATAATCAGCAAATAATTGTATATCTCCTGTCAAATCTATCTCAATGTCATTAATGTAAGGATTGAATAACATTGGACCAAAGACTGATCTTTGGGATCTACTATTGACCTTAAATTTTGCAGACTTCTATCTCCCCATTAGGTACATAAATGAACAACATAATATATATAATACATAAACAAGCAACTTAATTTTCTTATTAAAGAACTAAATTAATTGTATCACTTCTTCACTATCATCCTGAAGACAGCGGAAATACTTTTTTCAGGAGCGGAAATACTCTGTTATGCCACTTGATGCAAGAAGAACCTGTTATTGTTATGAAAACATAGGCGCTTATCCCTAGGTTAAATCCGTCTCTTAGTCAGTCAGAACTATTGAATTATACCTAGTCTAGCCATAAATACTGTTACAATTTGAACAGTGTATAAACCTTTACTCTATCAGTAAATCATTTACACCATTCGGCACATACAAACCAAAGGTAAAACGTGCATACAGCAGCACTCAATGTTTGAAATGTTTCCCTTTTGTCTTCATGTACGCCAGCTGTGAGGCCATATATCGATGGCTGCACGCTGCAATGCCCTCCCCAAATCCACCTTCAGGCTGGCAATGCTGGGATTGTTTCTTGCAGGATCTTCTAGTGATCTCCAATCACAATATGAAGTTCAACTGATTCAGATCGGGACTTCCAGACAGCCAATCAATTGACGATAAGTGGTCGGGCACATTCGCCTCCAATCACTGTTGTGTGCAGAGTCCTGTTGGAAGGTCCACTGCTTACCTTGAAATAAAGTATTGTTCAAGGACAGTTCCACTGTTCCAGCACGGTGTCTGGAACAGTGGAACGGATACACTTTAGCGGAGGTTTTGACACTTTTTTCGCAACAGAAATGAAACTTGGTGAAAATACTCTTCACTGGTGAAAATCTTCTCATCTGTGAAGAGATCTCCGTGCCTGTTGTTGGCGTGCTGCCGGAGAAGTGGCTTTGATTTTACGACCCCTCTTCTGCCTAAGTTGTGGCGTTAGGAAGTGTCCAGCAGAACGATGATAGGCTCTCATCCCAGGTCATCATTTAATACACATGACATCGTTCTCTATGAAACGTTCATCTTTCGCGACATCACTTTTTGTGTTCTCACAAGATTACGGTGGAGGCGTGTCTTCACAGCCCTCGCAAGCTAATGCAGCATGGTCGACCTGTTCTTTGGTGGTCAGCCACGTCTTCTGTATCGTTATAACGGTTAATAGGATATACAAACATCTTACTGACCTCGAGTGTTTTTAGTGTGCTCAAAATAACAGGTCGCTGCATTTCAACTTTGTGAAGTGCTATTACAGCTACACAGTTCTCATAATCTTCTCACTGCATGTTAACCCGTACAGGTAGACAGTTCTTTCTCTCTCTACTGATAAACACGCGAATGTTGACTGCGCACAGCACCATAACTCCAGCTCTGGAGTTATGGCGCTTCCACATAACTCTGGTGTTATGTGGAAGTTGTAACAGTATTTATGGCAAGATTGTATACGCGCGCAGGTACGCACGCACGCACGCACGCACGCACACACACACACACACACACACACACACACACACACACACACACACACACACACACACACACACACACACACACACACACACACACACACACACACACACACACAGGGAGAAATGTAAGAAGCCATCACGAGACATAAATATTGAACAGTCGTGCAAATGGTGTCCTATAACTGAGGTAATGGTGAATATCATGGTATTAAAAGTATTATTATTATTATTATTATTGTTCCGGGAAACTCCAAGGAGTCGACAGACTCATCGAGGGAGGCCCTAACATCATGTCTGGAACAACTATTCAATATTCACACAGTATCTATCATATCTTGCCTTGAACTCATTCACGGTCGTAGCACCCACAACAGACTCTGGAAGCTTATTCCACTCATTCACCACTCTCCAAGTAAAAAACCTAGCTCTAACACCCTTGTCAACCACGCTCTTGCCCAGCTTCCATGCATGGCCCCTAGTCCTCCCACCACCAGTCATATTTTCAAAAATATCTTCTGGATCAATCTTATAAAATCCCTTCAGTAATTTGAATGTCTCAATCATATCACCCTCCTTCGCCTATCGTCCAATTTCTGCAACCCACAAATCTTCAACCTATTCTCATAAGGTTCATTCCACAGACCTTCTATCATCTTGGTCACTCGTCTCTGGACCCTCTCCACTTCCTCCCTATCACGAAGAAACCCTGGTGCCCATAACTGGGCACAGAAGTCCAGATGGGGTCATATCAAGGCTCGATACAGAGGAACAACAACTTGTTTGTCTCTGCATGTTAAAGTATTTTTCATAAGCCAAGTGATTTGGTGAGCTGTTTTAGTCACTTTTGCAATGTGCCCCCTAAACTTCAATTCCCTATCCACCAGCACTCCCAAATCCCTGGCCTCATCAATCTCCTGGAGTACGGTTCCACCAATGCGATATACTGCTGCTATTCTTTTCACCCCAAAGTGCATAACCTTACAATAACATCATTACAATAACCTTATATCATCATTAATGTTATTGCTGTTAATTATTAGTTCAAGTAACAAAGAACGCTTATTGTTCAGTCTCTTTCTTTTTTCAATGTTATTAATAATAATAATAATATATTGTTTTATAAAGAACTATTATAGCACGTCATATTCTCTCTTTTTTCTTTCCCTGTCATGTTACTTTTACATTCTATTTTTTTTTTCTACAGTAGATATTCAAATATCATATTTTAGATAATGGAGTGTAAGTGCTGCTGACCTAATTTTGACCAGATTCACATTAAAAAAAAACAAAAAAACTTTAACGATTCAAATAAAACGATAAAAACAAAAGTGCGCCCTCTCGTGGCCATTAATAGTTTTATTTTATTTCGAAAAATTCCACAGCTTTCTGAATAATTGTAAAAACAGAAATATAATATGAATATTGAAACAGAGCAAGTGCTGCCGCCTATCACATTTGAAACGGAGACTTGTAAATAGGATAAAAGGAATGTCACTTGTCACTCATGATAACTGTCTGAATAACGTCGCTACAGTGTCATATCAGTTGAGTGTGGGAATGACACAGCGATGTCAATCCGGCATCTACTTACGGCAAACGCCTTCGAAAGCACTGATGAAAAATTTCTTCTGTGGCTAAGTACGTCACTCAGCGCTTCGTGCGGCAGAAGTAGCCCAGTTGAAAGGTTGTCGTTAACTTACGGGTCTTTTAACAAGTGCCACGCTTGTTAACATCTGATTACCGGTAGTGTTGCGGGATGCCAGAGGATAGTTGCGTCATAGCACACCTCCGCTGTCACCCGAAGCAGGGCTATTTTCAACAAGGCTTGGACGATCTCGACTTTGGCAGGTCTCGAAAACGAGTATTTTGTGTGGGAGGGAAGGGAATGGGAATGTAACGTCTGTCGTCTTGTTAGAAAGTAACTTTTTTGAAGAGTGCAGAAGAGTAATTCGAGATTGTGTGTGTGTGTGTGTGTGTGTGTGTGTGCGTGTGCGCTAGAAGAAATATGAACTAAGAATGGAATAGCGAACATTAGCAAACTGCGTATGTCATCTGTAAAAATGAAAAGTATGACTCAAGCTGTTTTGACTTGTTACAAAGAATTAAGCATAAATAGTTTAAAATGTGTGGATGTTACTGGAAATTATGGTATCTTCTCCAATAAGAAAAAGTGCGAAATTATTTCTGAAAAACTCTTATTGTGTTGAAAGGAAGGCAACGTCAATGATAATTTTAAGACATGTGTTGATGGTCTAAAAATATTATTATTATTATTACAACGTATCATCATCATAATCAAATTCCTGATATGCGTACAGGATATTGTGATGGTACTACATGAAAAGTTTACATCATTACTAATTTCTTATCAACAATTTTCCTCCAAATTAATCTAGTATCTGCTAGTACTGCAATATAGTCAGATCTTATTTCGTTTTTTTTAAAGCATCTCTAACTGCATCAATACACCTACATCTTATTCTTCCTCTGGGCCTTTTCCCTACTATCTTGGCATCAAACGGTTTATAATTCTGTTTTAAGTGACTGTACCATCTGAGGTTAGTTCTGCTCACACACTCCTGAATGCTAATAATACCATGTTGCTTCCCAATATTCGTTTTAATATGATTCTACCATTGATGGCATCTGTTAATTCCCCTAAACTTTCTCAGAACGCTCATGTCTGTTGTCTCTAGTCTTTGATCAAGTATTTGTTTAATTTCTAAGCTCAAGTCTCAGATCTATAAGTTAAAATAGGCTTGAAGAATCTCTTGTATACTGCTAGTTCAGTGATTAATTTCTGACTAATTTCTCTCATTCCATATAAATTGATTCAACAGACTCTTCTCCATTCCAGTTTTGCCTATTTAATTAATTTGCTATCGTCACTAAAAATTGTGCCTAAACAACTGAAATGTTTTACTTATTCTAAAGGTTTTACCATGCAGAATGCATTTGAAATTTTCTGTGTTCCTTCCCATTTTTATACTTTTGTTTTTTTACTGTTGTATATACTCCTGCAATCGATAGACATAATACAAACATCATAATTTCTAATTTAATTCCAAACAACTGAGTCTAAAGTTTTGAGCTGTTTCTTCTTTTAAGTGTCATTTAGGTGTCCATAACCGACCAAATCTTGACATAATAATGGTAAAATAATTTAAAAATCTCATCCTGTAGTAACTGGCCAATGACTTTCAGTTTTTTGGCTGAATTAACCAAATTTGATAAAGTAACACGATATTTCATATATGTAGACCATGTCACAAAATATCTCCAAATTAAATCACTTTTAATTGCAGTGATTATTTCTGCTGCTATTCATAATTAACTTTCATGCCCTAATGCTTTCTAATAATAATAATACAAAAATAGGAAACCCTTTTCTGCCAAAATGTTTAAAAGGACCGCCGGATATAAATGGATTTAAAATATATTCATATTTTAAATCCATTTCCTATACAGGGGGAAAATTTAGTTGTTTTTTATTTGAAAATATAGACAGATGGGGAAGATACCACGACCTGTGAATGTGATTGATGTTCTCTAAAATAAATGAAGATAGAAGTAACTGGGATGTTTTTGTCCAAAATTCTTTCCCTCAACGAGAGTTTTTGGAACCATCGTTTGCGCAGATTATCTTTATGCTTGCTCAAATTTCCATTCAACATTAATTTCGTAGTCTCTCTCTTTTAATTTAGTTCCTCTGTTATCATTTGAATAGATAAACTTATTGTGTTTTATAACAACCATCTCACATTTTCTTTGCAGTAGGATGTTATTGCTCGTTCAGATCTCTTGTCATGATTAACATCTCCATTTTGACAAGTACGTTTCACTAAATTACAACCGCGAAGTGTAGGAATCACCTCATATTCACAAATATAGCTTAACATTTCAGTAATTCCATGTGGTCTTAAAAACAGTTTGATATTGATAACTAATATCTAGCATAGATTATCAATTTCAAACTGTTTTGTACGATGATGGCGTTACACGTTATTCAGCAGTAAGAGTATGCTACCAAAATAACTTCACTACCAAAGTTCACGTATTTTAAAAACACGTTTATTAATTTTCATTCTTCAATTCTTTGCTATGTTATGTATTCCTCTAATTTTATATCACGTTAATGTGCACAAAAAAGTATAAAACTCCTCAGTGTTTCGCAGATTCTTTTCTTTCGTGTTTTTTTTTTTTTTGTGTGTGTGTGTGTGTGCATATTAACTTGATAAAAAATAAACCTCAGAACACCATTGATCCACATTTCGCTATGATTACCAATGCTGCTCTTCTTGGTAGACTTTCCACTATATGTTGATAAATGAAGCAGTTATTTTAGTCAATTACCATACCGGAATGGCAGTCATTCCTGTAGTGTGGTGCTGGTTAGATGTGTTGGTTTGGCCCATAAACGATATTCTACTCCCAAAGGATCTATTCTATAGAGCACTTTGTGTCGGTCATTCTAATTGGTCAAATCATGTTGCCACTGTCCTTGCTGAGAAGAAAAACTGGATCATTTATAGAGGAATGCCACAGAACAGACATTACAGAATTGTTTATAATGTCATATAATTCTTTGTCAGTTTTATTTAGTCACTATGACAAAGGATCCGAGTCCAAACCAGAGGAACCGTAACATCATAGCATCAGATTGAACATCACCCTACGCCATAATATCACATTGAACATCACCCTACCCCATAATATCACATTGAACATCACCCTACCCCATAATATCACATTGAACATCACCCTACCCCATAATATCACATTGAACGGATGGGATGACACACTTCCACGAAAACAACGTAGTTTGTCAGCATATTTTCAGCACTATACTGTATATAGCAATACAGTTCAATTATGGAAACACTCCCGAACCCAGTTGTCTACTCTTGAACTCATAATGTTGATGAAAGTGTTGGAAAAAGTGCCGCAATTGACCCACGAAGAGGGCTGTTGTACAATAGGTGAAATACCTAGCATGTCAAACCACTCTTGTTCAATATATCAGTGTATTTGCTGTACCTCAACAATACCATATAAAGGACGATAATAATAATAATCTATAATTAAGTTTTAGTGGAAATAAAGGCTTCGCGTATTTTCCTATAAGGGAATAAAAGGCGTTAGCTGATTTTTTTTTTTTTTTTTTTTTTTTTTTTTTTTTTTTTTTTGAAATAGTGGTCTTCGAAACAAGACAAAGGATCCGAGATCTACCCACACTTTGTTCGGTAGATCTTGAAACTTTTGGGTAGGGCATTGCATTGTTTACGACTGTCTTCTATAGTCAAGTTGTTTGTTGTATCCATACAAATTCGAAAGTTGAAAGTGTAAAAACATATGGACAAAAACTGATTGATTATTTAATTGAAGACACAAAAATTTAAGTTCTCATACATACATCATTAAAGTCGCCTCTGTTCAACGTTGGGTCTCTAGATCAAGGCTTCCACTTTATCTCACTCACGGTACTACAATACTCGTGTATATTATATAGGTTTACAGCCTTTCGTGCTGCGATTCACATAAATAAATCCAATTATTTAATTTCTCTTCAACGTTTACTTACCTCTGTAGTGTTCAATAACGCCTTCTTATTCAAGAAATATAAAAATAAAGATAAGTTAAAGGTCACGAATATGCTTCTCTCAAAACAAATATTTAGAGCATTTCTTTTAGCTAAGAAAAAAAAAAAAATAGGACACTGTCCATTAAAATCCATCATTTGTCCTAGAGTTTCTCAACTTAACTTGTTTCTCCATAGATACCTATTAAAATATTTTAAAAGTAATGGCATAAAATTGCTACGACTGTCAGTAATGGTTATTCTGTCGTCTCTCTCTGTTTCCAACTAGCTATTCTATTTACACAGTTCAAACAGCGTCACTTTTCTTTCTTCATTTATTTTCCTTGTCACTTTCAGGGAAATGGTGACAATGCTGACACTTGCGTCATTTGTGCCAGCTCTGTGAAGTTGCAGGATCCTGGCGGCTGATATAAACAAACCGGAAATAGATATCGAACAGATTAGCATCTTTCACAATCTTCTCTGTTCTTTTCTGGCAAACGAATGTAAACTATCTCCAGGAAGTTTTCAGCAACCTCTCCTCTGAACCTGTAAAAAGTTGATGGTTGAGAGTCAGGTCATTCACACGGTTGTTAAACCAATCAATTAAAACGCAGCCTTTAATAATAATAATAATAATAATAATAATGTTTTTGTTTCCAAATTTTAATTTTAGATTTTAGTTATATTAAACTAAAGTTTTTATTCAAACACGGCAGTTATCTCCATAATTTTCAAAAATGCATTCGGATCACCGTGTAAGCTTAAAAGAAAAGAATGTTTTTGTTTCAATTATATTTTACTGTATTTCAGATTTTACAACTTAATTTGTTATTATTTTCTATACAAATCCCTTGTTATTTAATATATTTATAACTTATTTGAGATTCTCAGTATTTTTCAAGATTTCTGTTTATAAAAAATATGAATTATTTGAACAAAATGCTTTAAGAAAAGTCATTTATTTTTGAACACGTAGCTCTAAAATAAATTTTAGTTATTTTGTACATAAATCCAAAAATCAATTAAAATATTTACTTAATTTTAATATTCTAAATGTGTATGAAAATATAAAATATTTTCATACACAGTATCCTTTATCTCTCTCTGTTCAGTTGTTCTTTAGAAGGGAATCAGCCATTACTGCTTTTATTATGCAGAAAACGAATAATTCTGATTTACTTCATCATATCTATGAATAAAAGACCTGAAAACAGAAACAACTTATCAAGAGAGAATTGTTTTGAAGATATTCAACTTCACAATGAAATGAAAAAAAAAAATGGAATTAATCAATCATAAATTAAGATAAGTTACATTCTTATAATCAGTACTTAAGTCAAACATATCAAAACAATAAAAAAACATTAAAATTAGTAAGTTAATTAAAATATATTAAAATATGCTTGAATAAATGCTTCAAACATTTTTCAAATAAGTAAATTATGATTGATAACAGCGCTTCTTTTTTATAGCGAGAGAATTTTGCACTTTTCTGTTATTTTGCAGGTGATCTCAATGTAACCGACATCAAGTTACCAATTTGTTGAAAATACAGTTTTGTGTTTTGTGTAAATTATTAGCAAATATATCCTAAAGTTTTTTTTACTTAAATCTTAATCTGAGGTAAACTATTTAAAATTATCCCTCCCCCTTTTTTTTTTAAACATGAACGTCTTGGATAGAAGCGTAATAGGTTTGCCTTTAGTGATATTATTTGTATAGTTGTACTATTCTAAATGAAGCCTAACAGGCTCATCTTATTTCCGGGTGAAATTCTCACTGTTACAGCTGACGCGAATGTGTGTGGTATTAGCAATCACGTGATTTGCTTGCGTGATTTCAAGCCTTGGTTAATCAAGAACTGTAATTAGCTGGCATTGACAGTAGGAATATATGGAGGCCCATGCGTAACACACTCTCTGGCTCTGGAGAGGTGCCAAACTCACGGTAAGGGTTTTCTAAAAGGAACAGCTGGCAGCTAACTTTGCAGACACGGCCGGTTGATGAACTAATTGAAGTTCATTAAGCCCAGAAGCCTGGAATTAAATTTGGCCTGGCCGTCTCGACATCATAATTATGCAGGTGAGTCATTCTAATACGTATGCTATGCTGTATTACAGGCTTCATCACACACACACACACACACACACACTATAGGTTGGCAGAATTCAGTTCAACTGTTTTACTACTTCTGAAATAAAGTGAGCCAACTATATGTTGTACTTAGACATGATCCTTGCAGATATTACACCTGTAATGTCGCTAATGAAAAATAAATGAAAACAGAACTAATTGGTATTGTTTGGCCAGATATAAATCCTTTAACTTTTACAATGTTTCCAAATTTTGAAACAGAGGTTTCATATCTTTGTTGACAATCTTATCACTATGTTTAAATCCCAAGTGGCTTGATACTGTGCTCTGAAGCTCGGCTCTTGCTCTAGTACTGAAAACATCTATCCCGTGCTAAGACTTTTTACGTAACCAGAATGCATCCGTTTAATCTGCAGAGTTTAAACCTTTTATGCCGTAAAGCGTTTGACAGAATGAATGTCAAATAATTCTACCAAACGTTTCTTTTTCTATTATTTTTGCTTTAATTTTCTTTCAATATTTTAATACGTTTTATATTTCTATGCGTGTAAGCCTTCATCCTATGAATGATCAGTACAAAGCTTCTACTTTTTATGGGTAGAAGAACATAAAAAAAATTTAACATACTGACATAATATGTCTGTATGTTAAATAAACTATTTATTTTTATTATTTAATTAATTTATAATTGTAATTTTCTATAAATGAAATAATAAAAGCTAAATTATATTGCATAATTTTTAAACAACGTATATTTATTATAATGAGTACACTTATTATGAAGGGGAAAAAAATGCAGACCACAAAAGAGCGCCTATGAATACCAAGAACTTCATTCTGACTTTATATATAAGTAATCATTATAACTCATTGTGAAGTTGTACACTTAGTGTGTACCAGCAGCGCACTCAGGTCAGGATTTAATCTTGGGGGGAGAGGGGGGGGAGCCTGAGTTGAGTAGACTATTTGAGAATACAAACTACGCATCGCATACGACCTATGACTGAGCATCTGCAATGATCGCTAATTCATAAGTAGTATAGAAATAGAAGACATGACACAACAAAAATTAAAAAAAAAAATGAATTTTAATTAGGAAAAGATTTTTGGAAAATTTTCTAGTGGTTTTTTTTTCCCCTTTTTCTTTGGGGGCAAGGCCCCCTCCCCCTCCCCTCTGGGTGCGCCACTGGTTGTACTTATTGGGAAATCTGTTCCTAATCATCTTTCGGCAGTTAATAACACTACATTCAGACTTGGTGATTCCACTGAAACATACGAAAGGTAAGTGTATGTCGTAAGTCTTCTCTATTTTCCGATAGATGGCATTATTAGACCAAAGATCCTTTCAAGGACGAGATCTGTGTAATCGAAGTGTAAAAAAAGTCTCCTGCAATTTGAAGGAATATTACACCAGACCATCTCACTCACAATTGACACATTTATTACCTATTAAGGTATCAATGTGCCATACCTCTGTAACATTCCAGTCAGTTGAAGAATTCCTTGAAACAAAACTGACTTAACAGTAATGCTTTAGAAAGTTGCTATAGTAATGTATGAAATCTTTAAATTTCATATCATTTTGAATAATTGAAATATTGAAAGTCATCTGATTTCAATCAAAACTTAATGCAAATTCCAAATACCAAATACCAATAAAATTCATTCAGCCAGAAAAGTGTTGTTACGTGTATATTGATTTCAGATTGAAGAAAAACGCGATTCTAATAGGTGCCTAACGGTTTTGTTCAGAAACGTACCAATGCAAATAAATAAAGAAATATAATAAATAAATAAAAATAAAAATATCTACATAAATAAATAAAAAAATTACATAATAATAATTAATTAAGAGTTCAAACTACAGTAAAACGCCGATTATCCGGGACTCAATTATCCGACTCAATAAATAAATAAATAAATATATTATATATATATCAACTCTAAATATTAACAATGATCCTCTGTGGTACATATAAATTTCAATTTTTTTTACATCCTGTATGCAAGTGGATTAGTAAAATAACAGGTTATTACTGCATTTTTTTGAATAACATTGCACATTCGTGGACGAATCAGAACAATAAAACAAAAAAATAATGCTACAAAGAAAACAAAGAACAATCATGGACTGTTAATAAAGTCTAAAAATGTTCAGTTTTGTATTTACACACTACAAGAATGTTTGTCTTATGTTTTTATAGGTTTTTATGTATTTAATCCAATAAAACGTAATTTGGATTAACCGTGTTTTTCAATTATCCGGGCTCTAGCGTCCACAGTTACCATTATTAATTGAAGTTTTAGTATTTTCGTTATCCGAAGCAAATTTTATTGCATTGTTTTTGATTCGTATTTTCCTGATTATTAGATTCAAGTCTAATGCATTCAATGTCGTCTCCCGCATTTTCTAATGTACTTAACTTTCTTATTGCGCGCGTGCGCGCTCACACACACACACACACACACACACACACACACACACACACACACACACACACACACACACACACACACACACACACTTTTTTAATAGAAATTTGTATACTTTTATGTTTTTATCAGAATTAGGTTTAGTTTGGGCGTGTACGAGAAAATGTTGCGATCCGATGTGGATAAGACCTTGATAACAGCATAGTAAAGATAGAAAACTGTGACTTCAGTAATAACGAAAATATTTTCAAATGTGTCTTGAATGAGAGGTTATTAAAGAAAGCAAGAGGACAAAGGTTCACAGATAAATCAGAACATATAAACAGTGCGGAAACGAAGACAGATTACTGTCAGGAATCCCTCCCTCCCCTTTTTTTCCCCTAAGCAGGTTAACAGTTCAAATCGACTGAGGTCATGTCAGCATTTGTTAGAATGTGTGTGTGTGTGTTCGTCGTGTAAAACAGCTTTTGTGCACGTGCATGAGGGAAACGATAGATGGCGCTTGTTTACCACAAATGTGGGCCAAGTAAGAAAGAGAGAAGAGAGACAAGAACACACACACACACACACACACACAGAGAGAGAGACTGCTAAAACGCTGTAATTTTCACTTGGCACTCCAAGAACGTGCGTAAACGCATCCTTCTTTCTCTCATCAGGTGGTGTTGCTTTATTGGGAAGAACGTGGGCGACAGTGATGTAGGTTTAGTTCATTAAATACTGATCTCGAATAAGCTCCTTAGATGTCTTCTTAGTACTTGTATGTAGGTTGATGACGGTAATCAAGTCATTCCATACTTTCAGCTGATACATTTCTGCATTTCCTAAAGTCCAAGAAATCCTGAGGACATTCTTAGAATGAGCATTGTTTGTTCATAAAAACGCCAGAATGGAACATTGATGAAACGCGACTGTCTTGAGTGGAAACTTGGTTAGCCAGTAAGCGATTTGTAGAATGAAGTTATTTAGAATTAAAGCAAGGCCATCAAAGCCATAGGACGAATATATTATATCTGTCAATCGCGCTTTATATATCAAAGGGCTGGGTGATTGTTTTTAGAGAGAGAGAGAGAGAAAAAAAAATTAGAGGGAAAGAAAATAAAAACCTTTGCCCTCTTTATGAGGCCAATTAACTCTGCTTTAGTTTAAGTAAGCATCGTAATATTCCTGTTATCTGTTTTCAAGAGTTTCCATTCCATTCATGTGCCGTCTCCTATCTAGGAGGTCGACTACCATGATGTTACTCATGGTTAACTACGCGCGTAACGACATATGGTGAGGACCCTATCTCTTCCACATATTGCCGTAAGTATTCATGACTGTAGCCGCATGTGTTCACGGGGCCGGTTTGCTTGTTCTGAAGGACGAAGAACCCGAGTTTCCTATTGAAAAAAAAAACCCTACCTCCGTATGAGACCGGCTAACTCGCTTTTAGTCGAAAGAGACCAGATAAAGGTGCCTCACATTATAGACAGGAATCGACCCCAGGTCTTTCCGACCAAAGGGCTTCGTCTATACCGACGGAGCTACGAAGGCTCTTTTCAAGAGTTTATGTTGGTTTAAATTAGTTATTCAGTCAATCGTAGGGTTATGGTACTGAAATCTTATATTCACGCTATAACGACACCTCTTGTGCAGTCGGAAAAACGATCGTACTCTTTGGTTGAAAAAACTTTTCGAATCTCTTCAATGACGCGACGGATATTTATAGACTTTTCAAATGAAAGAAAGCCAGTTTTCAGTCTCTGAAATTGAGATTTTTATTCCACAAAAAACTGACCGACCAAAGAAGACACATATTAGCAAATGCAATATACTTGTCCCACAGCTTTAAACGATAACAGGCAGACTGCCCTTAAAACATGTAGCATGATGCATAAAGAGAAAGATTGCGCGTGTGTGTGAGAGAGAGAGAGAGGGCTATGTTAAAGTATTAATTAGCATTTCAAAAGGATTTTTTTTTCTAGAAACAGTGAGGAAGTTGAAAAAACTGGAGTCAAACTATCATCTACAGGAATGTTTTTTAAGCCTTTTTTTTCTTGTGATCCAAAATGAGAAGAACATTTTTGAACCCCTTAATCAAATATGAAAAAAATATTAATTTTTCGTAAATAAAGTCACTTTTGTCAGAAACGCAATTTAACTGACAAAACAAGTGCACCTCCCCACGAAATTATGGAAAAACACCTCGTATTCAAATGAGATCTAAAATTAGGTACGCACAAAAAGACCACCAGTTATTGGTCGGGGAAAAAAAGCTAAATCTCTAAAAATAAGTGAGATAGAAAAGTAGCATTTTTTAAAGAAATTGAAAGTTTTATTTATTTATTTATTTTATTTATTTTTTTTTCGAATAAAAGCTTTATCATTGATGGAATAGCAGAGAAGGTATCGCTTTGAATTCCAGTTTGTATGTTTGGGCATTTTTCCTTATTCCTTGGCTAGCGCGAGCAAGCCAGCTTTGTTTGCTCGGTTTATCTTTCCGTTGTCGTGGAACATAATTCCACAAAATTTACTATTCCTTAGAAAATGCACGCATGTCAAAAAGTTCCAAATATGACTTAATCTCTGAAATAGGATTAACTCTTTCATTAACCATAATTAGGTAAACTTAATTACGTAAATGTAAAGAACTAAGTTACTTCATTTAATAGCTTCACTGGGCCTAATGCATTAAAAAAATGGGATTGGATGGGATTTCTGTAAAAATTATGCCATTTGTAAATTTTATAATTATTTATTAATATTGATATTAGAAAATTACATTATATGGGTTAAAGGATGCACGTTTAACCCATTAATTTCATTATTTAAGATGATTTAAAATAAACTAATTTAAAATAATATTGTTTTGTGAAAGTTATTTTTAATTTTTTGTTCTTTAGTTGCTTTATGGACTGCGATCAGTATTACGCCCAGCAGTGTAGATTGCCGCAGTTTGAGCATTCATGCTTTCTAGCACCAACCCACTTATCCAAGAGTTTCCAAATATTATATAAGGAGTAGGCGACATAATTTTTGTGGGAAAAGTCTGTGGGATAGACAGCCTGTCTCCATCGCGAAGGTTGAGTGCATTCCCGAGGCTTATAATAAGAGATGGTCTTGATCCTATTTGTATGTGTAATCTCGTGTACTCTGTTTATGGTATGATGAAATAAAAATCCGTACTCTTCCTAGAGACAAAATAACCCTACTTATCTACCCAAAGATCAACTAATTCTCAAAAAATGCTAAAGAAAAACTAGAAAAAGTTCTTTCGGTGAGCAGACTCGGATATATAACATCAAATTCACTGCAACGATAACACAGCTTATATTCCAACTTCAAAGAATTTCATTTCCATCCTTAATTTCTTCTTCTTCTTCTCTTCAAGGATTAAGGATTAGGCATTTCCCTGTTCCGGCTTCACTGGTCTTTCCATCTTGCAGTTGATCTCCCCCCCCCTCTCTCTCTCTCTCTTTCCCATTGGTCTATATTTATCCACCTCTTTTGGTTGCCGATATCTTTCCATCCTAAATAGATGTTCTTTCTTGATCTTTTCCTTTACGTCGTAAATATCTAGATCTTTTCTGATAGCGTCTTTTCTTATATGGTGTCTAATTTTGTGCATCCTTTTATAGCTCTTAAAAATCTCACCTCTACTGCTTATATTTTACTTTCTTTTTTAACAGTCCATGTTTTCGAACCATATAACAGAGTGGGAGTGGCGGCCATTACTTTGTAAAATTTTAGTTGAGTTTCTCGTCTTGTTTTTTTATTCAGCGTCCTTCTAATTGTTTCACAGACTTTCGGAAATTTCTTTATTTTTTTCATCTATAACTTTATCTTTTAGATATGTTATTATGTGCAGCCTAAATAGTTTAACTGTGTCATCTGTTCTATAATTTTATTTTCTATAACTATTTTTGATCTAACATGATATCGACCTTTAAATGCAATGACTTTTGTTTTCTTTTTGTAAGATTTTTAAATTGTATTGTGGGCTTAATTTGTTTAATTCGTATACCGATTTTTGAAGGTCATCTTCGTTGTTTTGTAATATCTGATCATCTACATACAGCACGGTCTTGATAACAGTTCTCCTGGTTAACTGGATGCGTTGTTTTATTGTTGTTTTTCATATTTTCATAATCTGGAGATGAGCTACATCCCTGTCTGACACCCTGATTTACTTCAATCTCTTCTGTTTATTTATTACCTATCTGTAACTGTATTTAACTGTATTTTTATATCTTTATATAAACTTTGTATAGCTTGTATCAAATGTAATGGATATCTTTGTTTTTTCATTATATTCCATAATTTTTCTGGGTGTATTTTATCAAAAGCTTTCTCATAGGACTAGATGAGTCTCTTAATGAAATTCTCATCTTTTTGAGTAATTTAGCACATAAATACTGTTTATACATTATCTCCCATGTCTGAAACCATTTTGTTCTTCTGAGAGTAGATTGTTTGCAATATTTCGAAGTCTTTTATTCAGGATTTTACTGTAAATTGTAACCTGTATTTAATACACTTATTCCTATGTAATTTCCACAATCATCTCTGTTTCCTTTCTTAAATAAATAAATAAATATATATATATATATATATATATATATATATATATATATATATATATATATATATATATATATATATATATATATATATATATATATATATATATATATATAACCTTAGCTTTTAACCAATCTTATGGAACCCCACATTCCCTCCAACAGTTATTTATTAATTTTAAGAATGTGTGATGTAAATATTCTCTGCCATGTTTCCAAATCTCTGTATTCATGCCATCTAATCCGGTTGATTTTCTATTTTTTGATACCTTTATTGCGTCTTTTAGTTCTTTCAATTTTAATGGTTCCATATCAGTGCTGATTTCTTCATTATTATTTTCCGTTATTAAATTTTGGTCATACCATAAATTCTGTTATGTTGATTTGTGCTGTTTCTCTTTCTTCGTTGTTTAATTTCCTCAATGTTTTGTAGGTATGTCTTGTCTTCCATGTATGTCTTCTTCTATTTTATTCCTAAATATGTTCCAAGAATCTTGGTGAGCTTTCTATACGATGGTTTTAGATATTTCTTTTATTTTTGTATATTTCTTCTGTTTCCTTTGTATGTTTCTGAAGGAGTGATTTTGTATGTCATATGTTTTTATTTTATTGCATTTTCTATACCTGTGTTCCAGATTTTTAATGTTTTTTTTTTTAATATTTTATTTTTCTTTTCAAGTACTTCAGAGCCTGCCTTTTGGATTATCTTTATTATAGTTTTCCATTCTTCTTCTGTCTTCACTGATTTGGACTTCTTTTAGGTAATCTGTTAATGGTGATTGATATAGCATTTTAATGTTTTCTTCTTGTAACAGATATATTTTGTATACTTGTTCTATTTCTAGTTTTTTCTTATTTACTTCCTTTCTCCATTTTTCTAGTATTTCACTCTCACACGTGGAGCTAGTTTCTTATTAGTAATGATATAATCAATTATAGATCTTGTTCCTCTGCCATTGATAATATATTCATTGATTATTAATTATTGCTAATAATTATTGATAATTTAATCAATTGATTATTGATTGATATTGATTATTAAAATTATTCTTTTAAAAGAACTTTCTACATCTTTCTCTCATCCAGAGATTTTTATTAAGAAGGTCAAGCACCTTTTGTCTACTTCTATATGAGATATATATGACTTCTGCATTACTTCAACCTTGGTATCTCTCCCGGGTGTGCTCCCACTGATGAGATCTCAATAAAGGTCGAAACTGGTCTGGGTAGTGGCCCTTCCCATTATGCATTGCATTATACACGCCCGAAAGGGGGGGGTGCTTTATATATATATATAATTTAAATGAAAAAATCCTTATCCCATCCATGGTATGAATTATCCATGGATGGGATAAAAAGTTGCATAATCGTTGCATTCGCGACGATTATGCAACTTTTGCTCTTCCTTCAAATTCGTGGTTCGAATTCCATATAGGGAACGAAACACCTTAATAAGAGCTTTTTTAAATAGAAAGCGAATTAATCAGTCCGGCATATACACGAGAAGCATAAAAAACCAATAAGCCAACAGTGTTGTGTTTAGTGCGTAGGTGAAGTTTCGGATTTTTCTTGAAAAGCTGGAGGTTGTAGCTGGTGAGAAACACTTCGTGAAGAATGTTGTTCCAGAGAAATATATATACAGACGGAATAGGAATAGGTGAATAGGTGAAGCAAGTTCGGGGTGTTTGCAGTTGAACTGAAAAAAAGATGCTGGAAAACTGTTGCTCGTGTTTTAACTGACCATCAGCGGAGGAATAATGGATGCTAAATCGGTGGAGCAGCGTCTGTGGAAGTATCTGTAGAAAAGACGAGCTGAAACCGCCAGTCAGCTAGATAGCTGTTGAAGTAAGTCAGTAAGGAAGAGATCATCTATCAGCCGAATTATTCTCTTCTGCACAGCACCAAGAATTTTTAATGGGAATTTTAGGTGCACTGTTCCAAAGATGTAAACAGTATTCTAAGGATTGTCGTATTTGGGATTACTATAGAGTTGATAGCTAGCTGGATGAAAAGCAACGTCTTCAAGAAATGCCCCCTTTTTTTTTTCAGGCTGAGGAAACTATTGATTTGAAATATTTGTGCCAGTAAAGGTTAGATGTGACTGTCAGTCTAAACAGAAAGACATAATCCTGTCTGGTGATATGTGTATTATTAAGATTGAGGGGAAATTTGTAAGCAATGAAGGTCAGATTATTCTCGTCCGATTGAAGATAGGTATGAAGGTCAGTTATTTAAAGAGTGGTTGTAGAAAATTTTGAAACTTGGGATGCTTGAGGAGTGCATGATCTACCAAATAAATTTTGAGCAATACCATCAGCAAAACTATAGATAGGATTATTGGTCAATGAGAGAAAGCATTAATGTATAGAATAAACAGAATAGGCGATACGACAGAACCATGAGGCTCTCCTGCATTGGTAGACAATCTAAAAAAGAGAAACCATCCACCATGAAACGTAGTAAACCAGAAAGAAAGCTGGTATCCAGTTGTAGAAGGTGGAAGGTATCCCAAAGGATGGCAGTTTACTGAACAGTCTTCGATTCCAGACACGATCAAATAGTCTGGAAATGTCAAGAATCAAAGCATTCCATGTCATATATTCAGTGATAGGTGAATCTTTTGCAAAGATAACATTGCCATGGTTATCTGTGCAAAAGTTAGAAGAGAACAGAAGAATGATGCAATAAGGTCAGATTTATCTTTAGGTGTCCGCGCGGTTAGCCGGACACCTAAAGTGGCTATGTGGCTATGCGCTTCGCAACCATATGCCTGGGGAAGGAGTATCCTAGGTTCGATTCTCGTCGACGACGTGAGGAGCTTACGGATTTTCCTCAGCCATAGCCAAGTTAGCCTGTTTTGGCATGGAGAGCAGTTTTTTCCCCCCAGTTTATCTGGGGTTTTTCATCCCGCAAGCAGGCAAACCGTTCCCGTGAACACACAGGTTACAGTCATAGGATATAGTACTTAATCCCTCATTAGGAGAGCTCAACCAGTCCTAAAGGGCGGTCGAAGAACGGGTGGGGAGGGAGGAACCCTACACGAATAAAATAAAATCTTTAGGTACAGTAATAATCGTGCCGTCTGGATGAGAGAGAGAGAGAGAGAGAGAGAGGTGGAAGCACAGGTAAGCGAAAGTTGTGCCTGATGGCTTTGCAAGGAAATGAAGTCACGTTTTGCATTTGTTTTGCATTTGAAGTGTTCTTCGGTTAGGCTGAATATGAAGCTAAAGTTCTCGTTGCAGGCCACTTGCGATATGTTGAATCTTTTTCTTGAACAGTTGCGGCAAACCTATTGTTCAACCATGGCTTGGAAAGAGCGAGCAGGGAATTTGAATAGAGAAAATGAAGGTCTTCATGCCTACAAGAATAAGTTCTGTAACTCACAGAGAAGGTGGTTGGTCAGTGAGAGCGGAAGCAATAATCTGACCATGGGAAGGAATAGCAGAAGTTGGGAGGGCGTCTTACCTAGCACTCTTATAGTCCCAAAGATAGAAGGTTAGGAGTAGCGGGATTAAGGACGTTATATGGGAGGAAACACAAAAGTTTAGTCTGGGTTATTGAAAGGAGAGTCTACCTAAATCACGGTACAAAAATAGAACTGGTTTTATTGGATTTAGTATAATTGGCAAATTGGATTTAGTATAATCCAATTTGCAGGAAAAAAATCATTACTTATGGCAAATACTTTTGCATCTCTTCCAGCTTGGTGAGCTGCTTGAAGTCGTGGACATTGAAGACACCTAGGAAGATAACCTCACTCTTTGGGTTAGTTGAATTGTAGGAAGTCAAATTCCAGAGATAAGAAGTGTTGAAGAGATCAGAATGGTTTTAGGAATTTGATGAGCAGTAAATACAAGATTGCCAAGATTGCTGAATGGAGCAAGAATACTTTAAACAGAGAAGGTCAAAATCAGAGGATTTCAAATTTGGTATTCTCTAGTAAGTAGTGTTGGGTCTCTTAAAGGCACGGTGCTTTAGAGAGGATTCACTAAAATACCCGTGGTTGTAGATTATGAATTGTAGTTGATCTGGGTACGATTTGGATTTCTGTCAAAAACAGGTCTGGTCTGGATGGATAAATCCAGACATGGAAACAGAAGACAAGTTTCCTCCTGGAAACCATATACTCCATCTTGCAAAAATGACAAACCAATGAGAGAACACGCTCATTTAAGAGATCTAATATACTGGTCTTGGACTTAGTCTTTTACCCCAGTTGCAACCGAATAAAAAGTTACTAAGTCACATCAGCATCTCACACCACCAAGAAATACATCAAGTACTTTGGCAACTCACAAAAATGCAATACATAGAATTCAACAGCTATATTCGCCGATTTAAAGAAGCTAGCGAAATGATATGGCCAACCTAATGTAATAAAAACTAAGGCCTCATCTTAAACCATATTTGGTCAATATATATCAATTACGCTATGCGCGAAGTTACGCAGCACATCGCAACAATGGTCGACATGTTTGACATCTCGATGCTATATTCAATATTTGGCTTATGTTCATTCGAAATATAACAGTTATTAATTTAGAAATCCACCTGTTAATACCTTTTTTTCTATTTGTATTTAATCTCAAGATGTACATACATGGTATGATGTACGAAACTAATCATTACCTTTTTTTTTTCAAATATGTTTTACAAGATTTTTGTCTGCAAAATAACTGTTACTAACGCTTTTCACAAACACCCACATTTCCAAATATACTGTTCATTTTGTCTTGAATATGGGCATATGTCCATTCTTCTCTAGCTCATTTATGCATTTCATTTCTTTCCCGTGTTGTTTACTATTACAACAAACCATGCAGCTCTCTCTCTTCCCCCCTCTCAGATCTCGAACTTTTGCTCCAAATAATCTCTTTAACGTGATCAATTTTAAATGAGTCAGTTTATCCACTTCCACGTGTTCTGACGGAAGTGATGTAGAAGCATTTGCTGTTTACAACTATCATTCAAATATCATCCAGAAATCGTCCATATCATCACTACTTGCTCACTTAAACCCTCACCTATACTTTCGATTTATACGGTCTTATACGGAAGTGACAGGATTTTTCGTTCCTCGCCCAGGAAAATCGGCCAGTAGAACACACGCAATTTACCGAGAATCGAATATTATAGGCATAGGAATGACCACCTTCTCCTGAAGTTATGGATACTAAATCCAACGATACTTGGAAGGTCTTGGGCGCTTAAGTGCCTGCTAGAACTACTGATGATGATGATGATAACGATAGGATTTCTTATCCATACAACACATCTTCCATAGTCATTTTCGGCTTCGTTTGTTTGACGCTATATCACCGTGATTTTTACTCTTTCATTTCTTACTTGTACTGTCGCTTCTAGTCGTTTTTTTTTTTTCGTGGTTAAAATCAAAAAAAGTCGTTGTCGATCTAAGTTGATGGTATTTCTGCAGTGCTAGTTTAAGAGTACAATTGCCGCAAGCAGAATAAAGATTCAATCTCGGAGTTTTCTTTCTCTCTCTCTCTCTGTCTGTCTGTGTGTGTTTCTTCTGTAGTAAAAGCCTTTCTCGAAAGTGGATATCTTCTCTCTCTCTTTTCCTAGATGTTTAGGCTACTTACGAGTTTTACCCTTTTCTTTTTCTTTTTTTTTTTTAGCTTTTTGCAAGCCTTCACTGGGTTCTCTTGAGTTCTTGGACTCCTCACATTGCATGATTACTGGTATATTAATCGTTTTTTTTTACTCGCTAGCATTTATCGTTTGATATCCTTTTCGTACTCATTATTATGCCTTTCCTCGCTTTCCGGAAGCCAGTAATGAGAACTTTCTGGAAATAAATTATATCACATATTTCGCTCACTACGGAGTGTGAGTTTTTGCATTCCAGATGGTCTTCTAATTTGCATACATTTCTTTAGAAACTTTTTAGTGCAGAGCACACAGTGTTCAGCTATATATAACTGATTTCACAATTAACTGAGTAAGGACAACTGAATTTGAATAGTGAATATTATATTGCGAGAAAAGTGAAACAATTTCCAGAAAAAAAAAGAAGTAACTGTGTATTTTACTTAAGATTGTGTCACTTCCTTTTGAAATATAAATGAACAATGAAAACCAAGAACATGTACATGCAAAACAATTTTATTCCTGAAAAATCACCATATGCATATTTGTTAAAACTTTTAATACAAGTTCAGTGTTGTATTCGTGGTAAAATATAAACAAGAAAAGCAGTTTTAATTATAAGAATAAAGAAAAACAAATTAAATTGATGAATGCAAAAATACGAGTTTAACAGGTTAAATATGATTAAAGAGTGAACTAGGGCTTAATTTTCTACAAAGGGATGAATAGAAATGTCGCAATCACAAATCGTCATATGTAGCACGAGAAAGTAGATAAAGGGGTGAAAATATTGACGACTGGTGTATAAATTTTTGCAGCTTATTTTTACTTTTTTATTTAAGTTTGTAATATACACGCTGTAAAACAACTTCGTTCAGATATATATAAATGACACTAGAAAAGTTTTTAGATGGCATTATTGCTTATAGAATATATCTAGGTTGTTGGCCTGTTATTACGTTGGTTGAACATGAATTATTTCGATCACTTCAAACTTAAATGAGATTCACTGTAGTTGACTGCCCACTTCTCCACAACTTTTCACATTTAGTTTTTTTTTTTTCCTTTTTTCTTTTAATAAAGGATGGTTACGCATTGAATGGAAGGACGCTGATGATGTCATCCTTTTCGGTGAATGATTTTTTTTTTTTTTTTTTTTTCTGAGTGACGGTCCTGGAATATTTTGGCTTTCTTTCAGCTGATACTATTACATATAGTAGCTGTCATAGATACTTGGAAATCTCACTACTGATTCATATTTCTTTCATCTACAAAGGCAAATGCTTTTCTTTGTTTTCTTTTTATTCCATTATTGTTAATGGTAGTGTTCTTTATCTACTGACATTTCATGAACAGCAAAAAAAAAAAAAAAAAAGCAGACGAGAAGTTATCACGCATTAGGAAAAGAAATAAAATCATTTTTATGTAGAAATCCGTAGAAAATTTGAAAAGTGTATAATTGTCACGTTTAATGTTTTTCCTCGAAGACTTTGTTATCAGCACCAGCAGCGACCCCTGTGATTACGTAATTTAAAACACGAGTTGTTCCGCGTTATGCAAAATAAAAACCTTTCGTTCCTCGAAGTCGCCACTCCCGTGTTTTATGTTTACCATATATGATAGGTTGTACCTTCACCAGCCTAGTAACAGAGGGCAGCCACTGGCCACGTGACAGGTCCGAGGCAAACAGCCGCATGCCTAACGATCTGCGAGGAATGTTCGGCACGGAGTGCTGGCACGCGCCCTTGGCCAAGGCTAATTAAGAGCATACCTGCCTGGAGAGCATCGAATTCGCCATCCTCTGACATCCACTACAACAATAGGCGTGGTGCTGGAGGCCTGCACGTGCAACGTGAGGCGTGTGGGGGCGCTTGCCCCGAAAGAACTATCGACTCTTGTCACGTCCGGAGAGCAACAAACTGAGTTTTTTTTTTTTTTAATCTTTTTTTTTTTTTTTTTTTTAATCAGAGTTTATCTATCCTAGTGGCCACGTAAGGACGAGACTGGGAACACTAACCCTCACCGCAGGTGGTACGCAAAGGGATCGACGACACAACTTAGAGTGGCAGGTACGTAGGGGGATGGTTGTTAATACGGTAAAGCGCACCGCTTCCGCTCATCATTAAAACACTGCAAACACTGAATCGCGCATCCCCCACCAGAGGGTGTTATTGTCTTCATCACAAAAATTATGATTTCATACAGGAGTCTCCAAACTTGCAGTCTGTCAATTGTTTGAACGGGCCGCGAGCTAGAGGCAAACAGCCATTGCAATTGCGTACTGCTATAATTTTAAATCTGCTCGAAACTTTCAATATGCATTTAAAATAATAAATCAGACATTGTAGCCTAATCAGAACTCTACGCACTCAAACCACTAAGATATTGCCCTTTATTTATTTTTTCTTTCTTTTTTATGTATATTTTTTTGCGATTTAAGAAAATGGAAATTTCGCATGGATTCTGTGTGCGTTATGCAACACATTTAGAAGTAATGACGAACCTCTTACCACTGAATTAAGAAGTTTCACCTATTTTTCACTTCATGAGATAACAGTGTTGCTATGGAAACATAGAAGCATTACGTGAAACCATCTCGGACAATAGAAAATGAAATAAAATAAAAAACCCATTTCATCATATAAAGAGGAAAGAGGATTTTGAAATCAAAGAAATTATTGTCCACTATCGAGTAACAAAAACATTTCCATCTGACTGACCCACTTCTCAGAAAATTTTGATGGTTTCCCCCTGTTCTAAAGTATCATCTAATCCTCTTTCGCAAAGAAATATTAAATGTGCCGTGTTAATATTTCACTGCAATTCTGATTTGCATTTCATTATAAAATTTTCTTTCTCTTCAAGGTAATTAACCTCTTATTGATAAGATTGATATTGATATTGTTTTTCATTATTTATTATAATATTAGCCTTTAAATTCAAATTCAAATTATATTTATTTTTATTTCAAAACATGCATTTGTTTTCAGAATAAAAGGTATCATGTGTGTAAACTAGTAAATAATTTAGTAATGATGTAAACTTTCGTGTATCATAGTGTCCTATGCACACACTGAGGGTACATATCAGGAATTTGATGATGATTATTTATGATGATAATTAAATATGCACTGCAAAATAGTAGAGTATGCAAAAAATAGTCTTAGTGAAACAACATTAGTAAACACTAAATAAATAAATAAAAATCTTCGCAGGTCGTCCAATCCTATTTTAAACTGCTTGAAGGCAGCTCGAGCCAACGCACTCCTCAACAGTTCATAATTGTGCGCGTTTTATATAACTAATGAACTCTAGCTGTTCAATTAGAAAGTAGCCTGCTTGAATAACTTGCGCGTACTAGTAACCGGCTGCTTGCCTTGTGGCCAGTAATTAGAAATCAATGACGGGGTTTGACCTGATCATCAAGTCCACTGTGGAAAATTCCATCGTAATGCTATTTTATGCTGTATGGAGTTATAGTCAAAGAACTTAAGGCTATGAGTTCAACGTATGATGTCTATTAATCGCGTGTGTTCTTCTGACCGGAGTGTCTGTTTTGCGAGGGAAGGAACAGTCTCCAGGAGGTAAAAGGAAAACGCTTCCATCTCTGTATAAGACCTCTAACTCATATTCAGTTGAAAGTCATTCTCCCAAAGGATATCGTCGATACTGACTGAGCTAGGAGGCTGTTGTGGAGGTTGAGTACAATACATGCTCTGTTGGAAACCTCAGACCAAATTACGTCATGTGCAACAGGAATTTATTTTAGATCTTTTCAAGTGACATTTGGTTAACTGGTTTGAAACAGAAACGCTGTGGGTGTTATAGTGGCTTCTCCCAAAAACTTTGGTTTTGCATCTCTCTCTCTCTCAATAAGTTTTTTTTTTTTTATATAGTAAATGTTGATCTAATAACTTAGGTGCATTTTATAAAATGAGTTGAGTATATATAAGATTCATTTGTACGCAATACGTATGCAAGTTATTCGTGGACCGTGGTTGAATGAGGTTTATTGAAACAGCATTTAGAACCCTTACAAAAATTTGAGCATTCCAATTTTTATTTCAATTTGTTTTCAATTTGCAGCCTACAAAATGAGCAAAAGTATCCAAATTATATATTACAATAACTCCGCTCCTCTGTATAGAATTTAATTTTTTTTTTTTTTTTTTTAAAAAAGGGATACCGAATGTACATAAGAAAGTATCTGTGTAATTCAGTTTTCAGTTGCATCGAATCTTTTTTTTATTAGAAAAATTTGGCAAATGAATCTAACTTTGCTGACATGGTTGGCCCAGCAATTAGCTTATCCGCTCTTCAATCAACAGGCTGGAGAGTGAATTCGAACTCAATGTAGGTTCCATTCCACGCCTACATGTCTGTGCGTGTGTTGGGTGAGAGATGAATTTCATCGCCAGGTGTAGGAGTTCACTGCTCCGCAGATTAGAGACTGGAAGTAGCTTAAAAAGTTCCATATTTGGTTTCTAGTGCGGGTGTTGCGGGTGTTTATGATATATATATATATATATATATCATAAAAGGTAAAATGTATATAAAAAAAACATATTTTACCAACGTATCGGCTCAAGAGAGTTCTTTGAATAGGTCTACCATTTTAATGTAAATGTGTCACAGATATCATGATAGTATTCGCGAAAATTCAACACTGATTCATATAATAGCTGAATAAACAAGTTGACCCAAAATAAGCGTAGATAGAGAATCCAAATTTAAACAGAAAAAAATTATTAGTAGAACACTGTGAAATCAAAATAATTATAAATTAATAACATCAAACAAAAATTAATTAATAAATAATAATAATAATAATAATAATAATAATAATGAAATTACGAGTATAGTAAGTATTGTTCCAGTAATTGCCCCATAGATCTTCTGGACCACCACCCTCTATATAAATAATTATTATGTTCAAATAGAAAGTCAAACTAGTTGACGGTGGCTTAATGGTTGTTGTTTTTTTATATGATTTCGTTTTATTGACAAACGATTGTAAATATAACAATAATGTTTTTTTTTCTCTTCATTTTCATGGACCGAGGTTCCATGAGCTGAGATTTTTTATATATATGAATTCGCCCCATGAAAAGTCTTAAATCAAGAGCATCAGTGGGTTAAGAGTCCAATAATCCCGAATCTTCTGGAGAGCATGAATTTTTTCAAACCACCTCAGGCATCCAATAAGCACAATGATAATCATACCGGAAAAATAAAAATCATTTACCACCTTAAAAACATTCACAAGCACTCCTCCGCCACAGATGATTCGAATTCAAAACTACAGGTTCGTGGAATTCTGTTTCTCATTTAACAATGAAGAGATGAAAAGTAGATCTATCAAGAAGCATTGGACTCTCGTTGCACAACGTCACCTAGTGTATGACATTATTACTAAGCACGAAAAGTTTAACCATTTAGTAAGATATCTAGCAACAAGAATATGTAGTCACGTCACAAAACATCTACTTAAGTTGATAAACTGAGTCCCACCCTTTCTATTTGGTAAGCCGCTACATATTTGGACTTGTGGCCAATAAGTTTCATAAAATAGTATGCAGAAAAAATAGGTCTTCTGTTCAATGAGATAACCAAATATCGCCAATCAAAATCTTCTTAATGAGAAGAGCTGTAGGACGCTATAGCTCTACATTTATTGAATGTATCATGCACGACATTATCAACGGGGGGGAGGGGATCAATGCATAAAATATTTGAAACGTTGAAAGGTGCATGTCGAAAGGAATGTTGTGGTATACACCTACCATCACTAGGCGTATCGTTTTTTTTTAAATTTTTTTAATATTACTTCAGCCATGAATCCGATCGCATTGTGCTCCGTCAACTTTTTTTTTTAATTATGCTTGTGTCTGTTTGCATACTGTTTTCCAAAAAGCTGAGATTTCGGAATCGAGTATGCGTAATTGTTGGACAATTAGATTTACTCGGTATTACCAATTGATGTAAAAGCCAAGACATATTATTGAAAGATTGGATGGGATATTTACAATTTCATCTAATTACCGCTCATTATGTGTAATCCTAGAAAGTCGGGTTTTTAACTGCCTCACCACTCAAAAAATCGACGTAAAACCCACAATATAGCATTTAAGGTATAGGACACGATATGGTAGTAGTCTGCCGTACACACTCTCTTTCTCTCTTCCTGAAGTAAAATTGTAGGCAGTCCTAAGTTCAGTTACGACAACAAAGGGGTGGAAACTAACTATCAACCTATAAATAAATAAATAAACCTATTTCCAAAAGTAACTTATGGCTAAAAGAATTTTACTTTCTTTCTGAAGGAAAAGCGTTAGTGAATTGCATAACATGTGTTCATTGTTTACATCGGTTACTGTAGCTTAAATGAATATAAAATAAATTAAATATTACTGCATGTGTTAGAGCACACGTCTTCATTTGTTGCTTCAAATTAATGGAAAAGTTATTATTATTATTATTATTATTATTATTATTATTATTATTATTACGGGCAACTCCAAGAAGTCGACTCACTGAGAGAGAGGCCCTAACATCATGTCAAGAACAACTATTCGACATTCGCACAGTATCTATCATACCTTGCCTTAAACTCATTCACTGTCATAGCACCCACAACAGACTCTGGCAGCTTATTTCACTCATTCACCATTCTCCAAGTACAAAACCTAGCTCTAACACCCTAGTCAACCACGCTCTTGCCCAGCTTCCATGCATGGCCCCTAGTCCTCCCACCACCAGTCCTGTTATCAAAAATATTTTCTGGATTAATCTTAGAAACCCTTCAGTAATTTGAATGTCTCAATCATATCACCCTTTTCCGCCTATCGACCAAATTCTGCAACCCACAAATCTTCAACCTGTTCTCATAAGGTTCATTCCACAGACCTGCTATCATCTTGATCACTCGTCTCTGGATCCTCTCCACCTCCTCCCCATCAAGAAGAAACCCTGGCGCCCATATCTGGGCACAGTAGTCTAGATGGGGGTCTTATCAAGGCTCGATACAGAGGAACAATAACTTCTTTGTCTCTGCTTGTTAAAGTATTTTTCAGAAGCCAAGTGATTTGATGAGCTGATTTAGCCACTTTTGCAATGTGCCCCCTAAACTTCAATTCCTTATCCACCAACACCCCCAAATCCCTGGCCTCATAAATCTCCTCGAGTACGGTTCCACCAATGTGATATACTGCTGCTAATCTTTTCACCCCAAAATGCATAACCATACACTTTGCAACATTAAATTGACATCCATTTTCCTTAGCCCAGTCCTCCAAACTATCCAAATCATCCTGTAAAATTTTGACATCCTGTGCACTCACAATTGCTCTACCCAACTTTGCATCATCAGCAAACAAGTGAACACTTCCACTCAGATCCTTTCCTATATCATTGATGAACAAATTGAAAAGCAATGGTCCAAGAACAGAACCCTGCTGCACACCACTAGTCACAAGCCGTCTTTTGGACTCAACTCCTGAATAAACCACTCTCTGGTATCTCTCCATCAACCACCCTCCTATCCATCTCACCAACCCTATATCCATCCCCATCTGCTCCAGTTTACTGATTAGAGTTCCATGTGGTATCCTGTCAAAGGCTTTGGCAAGGTCCAGTAGAATCACTGTAAACCCATTACCCTTATCCAGTTCAGCCGTCACTGTGTTATAAAACGTGAGCAAGTTACTGAGGCATGATCTATCCTTCACAAAACCATGTTGTTCCCCATACAATATCCCATTTTCATCTTGACAAATCGTTGTCAAAGACCTTGACAACGATTCCTGATATGCTAATCGATCGGTAATTTACGACAGCAGTCTTGGAGCCTCCTTTATGCAGTGGAACTATCATCCCTTCCTTCCACCCCCTCGGGACTAACCCAGACCCGAGACTCAAATTAAACAAAATGGTCAAGGTTACTGACAATTCTTTAGACGCTTCACGTACGACACGAGCTGGTATACCATCCAATCCCACAGATGTATTGACATTGAGGTTTTGCAATAGATTACTCACCTCCACTTTATACACCACAATTCCCGTATAATCTGTTGGTTCATTCATTTCTACAATGTCACCACCTGGATGATATATTCTTACAAAGTGCTCGCTCAGTAACTCAACTATATCAACTGATTCTGTTACCTCCCTACCATCGGCATTCTTTAAAATCATTCTCGCATATACATTTTTTCTTTTACTTGCAACATATCGAAAAAACTGTTTAGGATTCTCTTTAGCCTGCATGGCCAATGTTCTTTCGTAATCCTTTTTTGCTTTTCTTACCACACTCGTTACCCTTCTGGCCTGCGCTTTATACCATTCATGTGCCTGCCGGTCACCTTTCTCCTTAAATTCCCTCCATAGTTGTTTCTTTTTTTGCAGCTCAAGCTTAATGGTGTTATTTATCCATTTAACCCCTACTTGATTTATTATTCGGACTCTAGGTATACAGTCAGCCATTGCTTTACGCAAACACTTCTTAACCGCCTCCCATGCACTATCAACTTCTAGCCCTTGCAGTTGTACATGCCATGGCGCTGAACCAATCAAACTCCTAAGCTTGTCATACTTACCAGCCCGATAATTCCACATGTACCCTGTCTTAATTGTAAATTCCACACCTTTAGCCACCTCCCAAGTCAAGATCCTATGATCACTCTCACCAATTGGTGGCAATGTAGTCATATTTGTTACAGCCAAATCCTCAGATGCAATTACTAAGTCAAGCACTCTCTGACCCCTAGTATTTTCCATTACATGCTGTCGCAGATAGTTATCCCTTAATAACCGCATAAAATCCAATTCCTTCCTCCCGTGTGTCCTCTCCTCACTCCAATCAATGCGACCATAGTTGAAATCTCCCATAATAATTACCCTCCTTCCACTCATTTCTTCTATTTGCTTGTGCATACTATCTCCACCATCTTTTCCATCACCTGGTCTATAGCAGCACCCAATTGTATATTTTGTTCTGCTAGCCACACCAAATGGCCTCAAAATGTGTTCTTTTCTCTATCCTGCAGTTCAGCTTCTATTCTCCTTGGCTGCAGCTCATCAGTTATCATCAACAATACGCCTCCCCCCATTTTATCCTCCCTGTAATTCCTGAACACACTATACCCATCACATTCAATCCCACTAGCTATGTCATCTACAGTCAGCCATGTTTCACTAATGCCAATAACCTGTGGTCTGGAAGTGCCAACCAAGGCCAAAAATTCTTCCTTCTTGTTCCTAATACTCCTAACATTAGTGTACATGAATTACAGACCCCCGTTAGCCCCATCCCTACCTTGATGCCTTATACTAACTATCCCATTCTGATTTGTTGTCCTTATTCGCTCGGGCATATTATACTCATTGATACACTCAACTGCCTCCGTAAGGTCTGTATATCTACCCCCCCCCCCTTAATAAATCTAGTTTCCCTGATTCTGCACATCCACTTCATTCAACAACACTTTTTCAAGTCTCCTTACACCGAATCCATTCAAATGCAAACCATCCATCTTATATAGATCCTTTTGCCCATCGAACTCACTCCACACGTCCACAAATTCCACACCACTCGTCATGCATAACCCATGCATAAAGTCATTTGCAATTATGGCCCTCCTTCTAAACACTTCACTATCGTACCGCGGCAAAAGACTAATCATCCTAACTCTCTCGCTCTTTTCTTTTGCTACCTCAAACAATTCATTCAGGTCCTGTATCATTTCCATTTTATCTCCTTTTAAATCATTCGTACTTGCCACAACAATCATTTCTTTCACCCTTTCCTTTTGCTCTCTAATAGACTCACTTACGTCCTTGATGGTCGCACCCGGTTGGTACGATTTTGTCAAATTCTCTACTAACACACCTCGTACTAGCGAATCTCCATAAAGCACTCATCCTTCATTTTGTTTACGTTCACAAACATACTCTTATTATTCCTATCATACTTTTTTTTATTGGCTGGTATACTCGGTAGACATTTCTGCATACGCTCTAGCTGCCGTTTTGCTCTGTGTATCGCTCCGCTCAACAACACGATCTCACTCATTGCATCTATCTCATCTTTTTTATTAACTCTTAAACCATTAATTTCCTCTGTATTAATACCATCATTCACGCTTTCTACATTCACGCGCTCACAGTTCTCTGGTACAACCTTGCAATTTCTTATCATATCGCCATTATCTTCATTCTGAAATTTGACAAAACTATCACACTCACGACCTGAAATACACTTTAATTCCTCATTTTCCTTACATTTTCTACACATATTCACTCCATTATCATCATCTAACAATACTCCAACCGCTCTCCGCAAAGCGTACATTTCGCAGATAGTACACTGAATAAATTTCTTTATATTACAGTTATTTAACAAAGATGGCGAACCATTATTACTAGCCGCCATTTTCCTTTTTACGTGAGCCATGTGCTCGCTTCTATCGTATTTTATCAAATTAATAATTGAAACACCAAAAACACACAAACAGACACACTAAGATACGCAAAGCAAACAAAACTACGTAACATTCAAGCAAAATTGTCAATGATAACTAAAAATAACACTTATCTTATCAGGAGCTCTCAACAAACACTGCAGACCACGAATCCCTCTAGCGGCAGCTCCCATTTATAAACGACTTTTTTTTTTTTTTTTTTTTAGCATAACAGACATCTTTGAAAGAACATATCCCTTTTGTGAAATGAATGAGGAATATCAATGCACTTATGCAAATGACCTTTTAAAAAAAAATCTTTGATGAATAACTCATGCGAGATGTCCTCGGTAAGATAATTCAAGAGTGATTGTCTTACATACACGATAATTTTGTTGACCTCCACCTATAGTTGGCGATATAAGATGGCGATCTGCCGATGAATTCCAATCCAGACCTCAGGAGACCTGTTCGGAAAATATCACCATAGATATAGTTTCTTAAACATCAAATAAGTGCATATTATTATGACAGTGCGGAACATGTTAAAGCAAGTTAACTCACAGGCCATTGATCGCTATATAGCGTCAGTATGTTGTGTTGAGCATTAAAACTAAGCATGTTTTCTTCGTGAAGATTTTATGATATATGAAATGCGAAGCAACGTATTTGCTTCAGTTGTTTTTCATACACTCATAACAAGTAATACTAAGGATGATCTTTTTTCTGTTTTCACAATGACAAAAATAATTATTAAAATCATAGGAAAAGTTAATTTCTTTATTACTTCTCTGGACTGTAAGCTTTGAATGTTGTGTAACTAATTTAAGTGCTCACGATGTTTTCGTTTTCTTATTAAGACCTATTAGTCTTTAATGTATTACGAGATGTTTTGTTGTTCCCGGCGCATCTTTGCGAACATACCACTAGTGGTTGCAAAAATGTTTACTCAATCACAGGTAATAAAAGTAATTTACAGGTGAACGACACATCCTTTCCAGTTAAAGGCAATATGCCAATAAAGAGGATAGTCTAGCTTTTTTATTTGCAAAAACAGGAACCCAAAAATAAAATTGACTAGTTTAAACTGGTATTGAATAATATTCAAGTAACGCTTTGAGTTAAGGTTATTGATATGCAATTTTTATTAACAAACTAAATTGAAATATTCAAATAATTTCACCATTAGCTGAAGGATATCTATGCTCACCTTATGAACTGCTCTTTCCTTTTCTCTTTATTAAAATTTATAATTAAATATTGGTTGAATTAGTTTTAATCGAGGATAAGACACTTCAGAGTTGGGGAGAGATTTTTAACAGGTCTGAAAAGACAATGGAAGGAAAAAGTACATTATAGAAGAGTTCTTGATTTGTAGAGCTTTTATTTTTATTGGTTTATTTATTTGGGAATGCAAATCACATCTCATTTGTGCTGATTTTTTTTAACGCAAAAATATCAGAGCTATTTTGAAAGCTACCATTACATATTCAGCAAAACTATGTAATGGATGCTGAAAGAAGAGCTAAGCAGGCGCAGAGCTTTACGAAAACTGTACAAAGGTGGTTCATCTAATGCTGCTAAAGAGACCTCCGAAAACTTATTGTGGGAGAAAACAAAACTCGTAGTTAAGTCACCGAGGTTACCGATTTCACTTAATAATATTATTTCCACTTAAATTTATATCCACACTTATATTAACATCTCCCATTGCTATGTTACTACAAATCACTGAAATAATAAAAACAGAAAATAGCGTCTAATGATTAGGTGATTTTTCTTTGTGTTGAAATATTCAGACAAGGATAGACATTTTGCCATTTGAAACGAATATCGCCTCGGGTGGGAAAATTAAAAGGCGCTCCTTTTTTACGAAGACCTTTTACAAGTAGTGCCATGAGGCATTCGTCTCCTTGTCTCAGCTATCGAGCTGCCCCTGTGTTCAGCTAATAACAGAAAATGGAAGAAAGGATTAATTATTAATCACCTAGAAGACGGATACTACAGCGTTTGTGTCAACTTATGAGAATAACATTATTAAATAGGCTATAATAAGTACGATGCGTCCCTAGAATTATATTGAAATGAATACAGGTTGCAATTAATAAGAAAGTAAAATCTGAACAAGCTGGTTTCAGGACCATCGGTAATGACCAAGCGGGTAATGACCAAGTTGCCACGCTGAGGAAGTCAACATTTATTTAAATTCGATTGATTTTGAAGGCCCTTACATAAGGAATTGTTACAGACGCTCTTAAGTAGTACAGAAAATCTGAAATGATAACCCTCTATTGAATGCAGTAGATATGAGTTGTTTGAAATTCGACCGGCGTATCTCTGAGGCCAGAGTCTTATAACTATTATTGTAGGTATTCTCCAGACAATCTGCTTGTGCAAAAAAATAGATTTTCATTAAAAAAAAACTTCTCACCGTATACGAGACCTCACCTTTAGCTGAAAATTCCGTATAAAGGTTTCTTTGCTTTCTAGCTGGGATTCGAACCCAAGTCTTTCCAACCAAAGCGCCTCATCGATACTAATAAATTACGGATGCTCGCTGGGAGTCAGGACAAAATATTCAGCAGTAGTGGCGAGCATTTTATCACCGAGCAGTTAATGGTTGACTTATTGCGTTTCTGGAGACATAAGTGGAATATACTGTCGGCATAGAAACATTGATGTGTGTTTCTATGCCAACAGTCTGAATAATTAATGAGGATCACAAAAAATGAAATAGCAGTTCAATAGAATTTGAATGAATATCTTAGAATAAAACTGGTAACTTCTGTGGCTTGATGGACCTCAATCCTATGGATTATTATCCCTTCATCTCTACGAAAAATGGTTTAAATTAATGAGAATTTATCTAGCACCTAGCTCACCCATTTTAGAGCAGTGTGGGAGCGTCTGTACCGATGAGCAGAGCCGCTTTCGGACACCTATCGTTTTCATCGTAGTTAGATGACTCTCGGATGAGTCGATTGGGATGACTAGCTGCTTTGGTGAAATATGTAATGGCACTATCACGGAGAAACATGTGAATATCAGGAATGGCAGCGTCTCGGTGGAGGAGAGTATTCCTGACAAACCACGGAGCATTGAATATCATACGGAGACATTTGTTCTGATGACCTGTAGCTTTTTGATGTTGCCAGGAGGGGTGTGACCCCAAGCCGGTGATCCATAACTTAATGTGGGTCTAATGATTGTTTTGTAGATCTGTAGTTTGTTTTCGGTGCTGACACGGCTTCTTCGGTGAGAAGAGAGTCAAGTTGCATAATTGCGGAGTTTGCCTTGCTGCAGGCATAGTCGATGTGAGAGTTAAAGTTGAGGCGGTTGTCTAGTTGAATACCTAAATATTTGGTGCTAGATTTCCATGGAATAGTAGTGTTGAAAAGTTTGACTTCTCCCGCAGTGAGATGCCTTCCGTCTTGTGAAGAGAATGGCAGTATTTTTGTCGGCATTCACAGCTATTCTCCATTTCCTGAGCCATTTTTCCAGGTTTGTTGCTGCGGTCTGCAAGCGCTGTGTGGCTAAATTCGGCCTGAGAGATCTACTCAAAATTGCCATGTCATCCGCATAGCAAGCTGTGGTGGTTTATGTTGTGTTAGGGGCGTCAGCAATGAAGATGTTAAAAAGCAACAGAGAGAGAGCAACGAGCCTTAAGGAACACCTGCAGTAATTCTTTTCAAAGAGGATTTGAGTCCTCTCAACTTGACCTGAAATTTCCGGTTTTTTAGAAAGGAGTCGATAAGTTTGATAAGGTAGAGCGGAACTTTGGCCATAAATAATTTATAGATGAGGCCTTTGTGCCAAACCTTATCAAAGGCTTTTGCTACATCCAGAAAAACAGCTCCTGTATGTTGTCGCCAATTGAATCCAGTAGTGATAAATTCGACTAGTCTGTGGACTTGTTGTGTAGTACTGTGCCCGGTTCGAAACCCAAACTGCTCTTTCGGTATTGTGTTGTTATTGTTCACCACATCTTGAAATCGATTGAGGATGATTTTTTCTGCAATTTTTCCCAAGCATGAAAGGAGACTGATGGGTCTGTAACTTTGCGGTAACTGAGGCGCTTTTCCCGGCTTATGAATGAGGATTATATCTGCTTGTTTCCATCGGGTTGGAAAATAGTTTAGTCTGAGCATTGCATTTATGATTGCTACCAAGTACATGACAGCTTTGTGCGGAAGAGCCTTGATTGTTTTGTTGTTAATTTCATCTGGGCCAGGGGCTTTTTTGTTGTTAAGCTTCCTAATGATTGAGTAGACCTCTTTAGGCGGGGTAGGACAGATATTTTCACGGCTGCTAGGCTGCCGGAGCGCAGTACGGACTCGACGGTGAATTTTTTTTATGAAGACCAAATCCGCATAATTAGGACTGCACTGAAGTTGAAGAGCTTCAGCGAGGGCTTCTGCCTTTTCATCGTCCCTATAAACTATATCACTTTATCCGTGAATGGACTGGATATTGAAACGGTCCGTGCGGAGAGCTTTTGCCAATTTCCACAAGGAGTTATCTTCAGTTTTCAGGGAACAAAGGTTTCTTTCCCATTGTTGATTTCTGTGATCTTTTAGTGCATAGCGAAGTAAGTATGATGCCCTGTTCAGCTCTTGGCAGTCTTGAGGAGATAGCGTGTTATGAAAGCGATGTCTGATTTTATTTTTGTTTCTGATTAGAGCAAGGATTTCTTCTGGAAGTAAGTTTATTTGAGCTGGAGTGGAAATAGAAGAGGATGCAGTTAAGGTAGATTGAATTTTGCTTTCCAGGTTGTTGACTGCTGCATCAATTTCTTCACAGGAGGAGATATTCGGCACTGAATCCATGATAGTGTTGATTGTAGCCTTGAATTTTGTGAAATTAGTAAATGACTGACTGGGAATAAGTTCCGGATCCTCTCCCAGTTTTAGAAGTACTGGGTTGTGGTCCGAACTGAGGTCGTTAACTACTTGCAGCTGGAAATGATGAGATGTGTTTTTGAATATGGCTATATCTAATACATGGGGCCTGCCGTGTTCCATAGATGATAATATTTCTCAGCTTAGCAAAATTGTGAAGGATTTTTCCGTTGTAATTGGCACACCTGCTATTCCTTAAGGGATGTTTTGAGTTTAGATCACCTGCTACTATTGTTGCTTCTGTAGTATCAAGCAGCTGAGAAAGATCAGAGGATAGCAGAGTTCTGCCTGGAGGGTTATAAACAGAATACATTTTTAAGTTGCCTGCATTAATGGTGTAAATTTCTATCCCAGTTTTTTCCAGATTAGTTGTAGGAATCTTTTTATCTTCATTATAGCGGATGTTTTTCTTGATAAAGATTGCAGTACCTCCACCCCTGGCATTAGGTCTACCATTTCTAATTAAAGAGTGATTTCTTAGCTTGGGATTATCACAGGGCCGCGATGGGTTTCATTAACTAACAGGATATCAATTTTGTAGTGGATAGCAAATTCTTGGAGTTCTAGGATATAACAAAGACAAAACATCTCTGAGGAAGTGATTGATATGTAAGACAAGAATCGCCTATTAAAGGAAATGCCCTTTTCTGGATAGCAAAGATTATTTTTACGGAGGTGCCCTCACATTCATTCTAATTCTAATTTTATTCAGAGAACATTCTGAACATTTTAATTAGAGAATATTCTAATTCTAGGTTAAGTTGAGATTTTTATAACAATAGGAGTTACACAAGCGAAGAGTAAATGGAAAAGGACCCTAAGTTATTTGGACGCTGAGGAGATTATAGAAAATATATTTGTGCTAAGCAAAACCACAGACAAGAAGCGAAATCTGACTTTGCCTGGATATTTTGAATATTATCGTAACAAAGGGAAATGAAGAAGTGAGATCTTTCCGGTGAGAAATAAGACAGAAGTGCATTTTGGTAGCACTGAAGTTCCTCAGGTTGTCATCTCTACAGAAGTATAGAAAAACATATGCGTTTCATGTACTATTTTTATGAGTGATGTTTTGATATCGGGATATGATTTCTTTTAACAGATCTTTCAAGTTATTACAGTGTAGCGCAAATGCGAAACTGCAGTTTTGAATCGAGGCACTTAAGATACGGAAAGAAGTGGAAATCACGGAGGTTATCTTATTTGGCACCACTGTAATGCTAAATGAGATGAGATGAGACTGAGAATGGATGTGGGAAGAGCGTTTCACAGATAAGGAAATGTGCACATGGTTATGGTTCTGAAATACCAAGAGAAAATTGATAGCTACAGGATACGGGCATTTTGAAGGAGAACTAGTTAAAAAATATTCAGGATGTTGGACAGTGGACATTTTCTGTTAAATCCTTACTAGGCTAATTTGAAGTACTCGGCATTTCTTCTGGCTTGAATAGTGAAAGAGAAGGGAAGCAGCTTGAGTTCGAATGCTGCAATTTCCCATGGAAGATGACTCTTAAAGTATTTAGAATGAAGAACATCAGGCATCAGAGATAAATTATTAGTTAGGTTCAGAGTAGTTGTCAGAATTTGGAGAAAAATAAAGATATTAAATGAATATTAAAAAAAAATTCTGGCAAAAATGTTTAAGAAGATCGTCACTAACATTCAACATTCTCTAGCATTTGGCTCTGTTTGTGTTAACTGATGATTCTTATTTCCAATAACAACTCAGGTCTAGCCCATCATTTCGTGATTACTAACCATACCATTGATTGGGATAGCAGCTCCATGCCTTACCTAGAAGAAGATTTCCGTTGCAGAAATTTCAAAGAAGCCGTTGTAGTCCTCCGTTCTGGATAAAATCTTAATTGAAACCAGGGAATGATAATAGCTGACATGTGGAAAACCTTAGTCTGCCAGAATTTAATTTCGCTCAAAACTACAGAACGTACTCTCATAACAGTGACTAACACAACACGCTCCATGCGTGTAATGTTACGCGTTCTATTTTAATGTTTAATTTATACGATAGTGTTACTCCATTTTCTCTGTACTAGCCACTTTGAGTTTTTTTCTCTTACCGTTATAAGCCCTGAAGAAGCCGGTCAGCCCCGTCGGCGAAACTTGTTGGTATTAGATGTATATAAATCATGGTCAATTAAAGATCAATATATATTTCAATCTAATTCTCTAGCATTGTACATCAGATTGATGAATCACTGGATGAGTACCACTTTTGTGATGGTATAGTTCGAAAGGTTGAAGTGGATAGTTTAAACTGTCAGATGACGATGACGAAGATGATTAACATTATCGAGTAAAATCGATAATGTTAATAATCGATTAACATATTCACAGTTTCTATGAATAATGTTAATCGATTTGGTTTATATTTTAGAAGGTGATAGATGATTTTATCATTATATGCAAGCCCGCTATCCTTCCTGGATCTGAAGAGGAGAGAAGTTCCATGTTGGCGGAATAAGTGATAGCACGATTTTCACTAACTGGTCGAGAAGCTTCTTGATGTATTGCAATCAGGTTCGATCTCGTGGACTATCTAGCTGGCCTGCGGTACCGGCTTCCTGCTATATCCTCGAAAACAGAGGAAGTACTGGTTCTTACAATGCATTTGGCATACCCTTAAAGGAAAGGAGAAACATGGATTTAAGAATTACCGACGACTCTTAAATGATGAAAAATCTTTAAAATGAAATGTTTTTCTGTTATTTAATTTTTATTTCATACGTCTTTCCCTAGGCTAAACCGAAAATCAGAAAAACAGCTGCGAAAGGGATAATTCCATTTATTGTCAGTTATTGTGGCGTTAACTACCGTGCTGCGAAGCTAATGAAAGCGCAAAGGAGGAAATACCTAAATTCCAAAAGGACTTACTAAAGTCCTCCGGAATGTATGAATGTTGCATGGGGGGTGAAGAAATCATAATCACTTCACTTATATAGTATAATCACTGATTATATATAATATATAATATATAATCACTTATATAGTTTCTATATTCGGCATGAAACTCTTAGATCAGATTTCTATCTTTGAGTTTCTTATTCGGCTTTGAAATAATGTGGGATTTAATATCCCGTTAATTTAAATAATTTTTACGTCGCCGAATTGAAGCCTCTTAGCTCTTCATTTTAAATAATCACTTCACCGATTTGTTGTTGTTTTGCAAAGATTGTTGTATGGTAATTTTATCCAATATTTGCTGCATAAACAACAATCTCTGAATCACCAGGGGAGGGACGTTATAGTAGAGAGATCGGCTCAGTGTCGAAATCTTGATCTTAAATAATGAACGTAATAATAAATATTTACTTTTAGTACATGTCATGCCCTAAAAGTGCTTGTGATTAGTCTAGAAATCTTGCAATCCTAATTAATGTAAAATGAACAATTAGTTAAATATTACAATATTTTAATTACAGCTAAATATTACAGTATTCTATATCTTGAATTCTCAGTACATTTCTCGTAGTATGGGTTTATTGTTTAGTGTACAATTACTGTAATCACTAAATTTTCACTATGTCCTCTCTACGTTTCCCTGTCCACTATCAGTTATAACGAGTGCTGTTACCGACAATACGCTATGTTTTCTTTATGTTATGGAAGTGGAATTTCATCCCCTCATGGAATGATGATCAAAGGAAGAGAAATAAGGATACGACAAAACATATAATTATTGATGGCGCTGGTGATCATAGCTACCTTCCAAGCAGTTGACCCGGGTTCGGTTTGTGGCTGTCGCAGGTACGTTTTTTTTTTTCGCTGAATTTATTTTTTATGTTTAATGCAAAATAAATGAATTAAAGTCAGTTCTCCAATAATCGTTTAATTCTATATCTTTCTAGGTGTTTCACTTTCTCTTACTCTAGTAGGGAATAGTGTAATCTTTTCTTATTTCAAAATCATCCCACTTTGAATATAAGAAATGAATTCCGGAGTGTCCACTTTATTACTCAATTCTCATATGACCTGAATAATAACACTTCTTATGTGACGGCACCTATTTCGCGGGATTATCGATTACGCAAGCTTACCCAGTAAAATGTGTAGGCCTGCGCGAAAACGTAACATACGATGACGATGTGAGGACAGACAAAATATCCTTCGGAAGTGATGAGTGGTGATTGGTTTCTTTAATCGCAAAGGAGGTGTGCATTATGAATACAAGACCAAATCAGAAAGAAATTAAGAAATTAGAAGCGTTTATGTGAAGAAATACGGCGAAAACAATAATAAACATCCAGCAAATTAAATGTCAGTATGACAATATTTGGCACAGCATCCAGCCCAATTTGTGCCGTAGTTCTTGGCCAAAATAGGTACGACATTAGTATGACATTCTCTGTTTACTCGACAATGCTCTTATGTGAGTTTTGCTGAGCCTCAAAGGGCTTCCAGCATACGAACGAGAAGAAGTGTGCATCCAGAACCTTATTATGTTTTTTTTAAAAAAAAAACTCTTCTCGACACTTTTTTAATTAAAAAAATTAGAATTCATATATGAACAGTTCCATATGAACGCATTCATATTTGGAACTGTTTTCAGAGAATGCAGAAAATCGTATTTTCAATTAATCCATTAAAAATTTATGACTGGAAGTAACTGACGCTTTCATATGTGATTAAGTGAATAAAATACAGCATTACTGACAACTAAATTTCTGAAAAAAAAAAAAGTCATCCTTCCTAATGATAAAGGAAATGAATGGAATTTTTCATAGAAGTTCTATTGCCATGTTTATATTTAACTTATCAAAGTCACCCGAAAATTTTCATGACGCCTGTATGAGTTTTTTTTTTTCTAGAAGATTTTCAATTTAGTGAATAGTAGGAATTCAGATTCAGATTCGAAATGGATTCTTTCCAACCCAAAGAATTTTTGATTTTTTCTAACTGCATCCAGAGATCAGTGATCAGTGCTACGTACTAAGACGGAAATACAAAATCCGTTGTTTTTTTCAGTTATTTTTTTACATAATTAGTGATTTATAGCCTTCAGGAAGTATTGTCCAATATGCTAACATGCGATTCGTTAGAATGGATGTGTGTGTGGGGGGGGGGGGGTGCGTGCGTGTGTGTTGGAATGCCTCAAAAATTCCACCCAGTGAAAGAGATTAATTATGAGCACCACTGGACTGATTATTTCAACATCACTGCTCCGACACACCGGAAATCATACTTGATCAGTGTAATATTACATCCTTGAAATTCAGAAGAACTTTGGATAACATGGAATATCATTTTGTGTGTAAAATGGTATTCCGCATCAGAGCCGGGACAAGGGTGTGGCAAACGAGGCACATGCCTCAGGCGAACAATGGGAGAGGGCTGCAAATTGGTGAAAAATGAAAATTAATAACTTGCAAAATAAAAAATAAAAATAAAAAGCCAAATGTATCTTACAATGTTCGTCAAATACTTTAAGCAAACTAACGATTTGCGTCGGACGCTCTCGCTCGATACAATCGCCCCAGTAAGCGGTATGGTACGCGAGTTTGGGCATGTTCGTTGTAGATTAATATGCATTATTTGTGCAGTGTGCTAGTATAACAGCAAGCAGAAGGTATTATTTTAAATACGTTAAACCTAAGGTAAGTTTTCTATTATATAAATTTGTAAAAATGTTTCATTGTATGTTACATTATATTCTTCTTCTTATTGTGCTATCTTCTATCGAAGGTCAGCGACCATCTTGGCGAACAAACTACGCTCTTGTGCTAATCTGAGCAGTTGTGCACTGCTCTTTCCTGTCCTGTACATTCTATTACGACTGCAATATTATTTTCCATTTTTATTTGTAATGTAATCAAAAGTGATTATATTACAAATATATAATTTTTCTTTTTTTCAGATGAACTAATGGCGTCAATAAAACCCAGTGGTGCTGAATATAGGAAAAGAAGAAAATTGAGAAATGAAACAAATCAACATAGTGTAATATACAGTTGCAAAATTGGCTAGAAACACCGAGTACTTCAAATACAAGCAGTTCACTCGAGACAATACCAGTCTCGAGTGAAGAAAAGGCTCAAGAAAAGACGATTGAATTTGAAGAAAACACTACCATTGAAGATCAAGAAAAAGGAAGAGAAGTTGAAGAAGAAGAAATTGAAATACGAGGAAATTCGACAGAACAAGAAAAACAGGTATTTAATTCTATCAATTTCAACGATCCTCCTTCATGGCCGCCTATTACGGATAAAAGCAGATGTGTTCTAATTGAACATGGACCAGAACAAGGAGAAGACGCAGATTTTAGGGAATCTGCTTCAGAGAATGGCAGGAGATTTTCAAAGGAATGGTTTTTAAAAAATGTTCCAATGGAGAGCGAGTCCATCGTAACTGGCTCATTTTTTCAAAAATATCTATGTTGATATTTTGTTTTCCCATGTATCCTTTTTGGTAAAGGAGGTAAAACGAATTCTGTCATCTGCAATCAAAGCCGAGGATTTAAAGATTGGAAAAATCTAAATCGAATTTTCGATCATGAAAATTCTGTATTTCATCGCGACGCGTATCTCCATTGGAAATGCTTTGAAAAGAAACTTAAAACGGGTTGTTTTATAGACGATTTGTTGCAAAAAGCAATACAGAAAGAAAAGGAAAGATGGCGAAATATTTTACGTGCTGTGTTGGATGTAATTTTATTTTGTGCAAAGAATAATTTACCTCTTAGAGGTACGCAAGAAATTATTGGTAATCCGAATGCAGGAATTTTTCTAAACTTGATTGAATTAATAAGCCGATACAATATGACCATCGCAGAACATGTTGCTAATTATAAGAAGGGGTCTGTTTCATACTTATCTAATAAGATCCAAGACGAATTTCTTTTACTCTTAGGGAACAATGTTCGAACTGAAATTCGTTCTAGAATTAAAGAATCGAAATACTTTTCCTTGATGTTTGACTGTACACCTGATGTATCGCATCACGAACAAATGTGCCAAATTATTCGATATGTAGTTATTAGGAACGATTCTATTACGATTGAAGAAAGCTTTATAGATTTTATAGCGATAAAAGAAAAAATTGATAGCGGTTTAGCCTATGAAATTGTCAATAAATTAGAAAAAGATGGACTCGATATTCTAAACGTTAGAGGTCAAGGATATGACAATGGGATGAACATGGCGGGTGTTGATAATGGAGTACAAGCCATAATTTCTCAAAAAATGAACAAGCTATGTACATTCCTTGTGCGGCTCAAAGCCTTAATTTGGTTGATAAAAATGCTGCTTCTTCAAATGCTAGCATGATCACATTTTTTGGAATCGTTCAGAGACTTTATACGTGTTTTTGTGAATTCGACGACTAGATGGGACAAAGTAATGTCTGTATTAAAAACAACTTTAAAAGGTCATACAGACACACGCTGGGCCTCAAGAGCAAATGCCATCATGGAATTGCACCAACAAATACCCCAAGTGTATAAGATATTAATTGATTTGAAAAATGAGCAATCATTGCAATGCGCTGAAATTAAAAGTATATTGAAACAAATAAATTTTAAATTCTTATGTAGGTTATCTACATGGAATTTAATATTGCAAGAAGTTGATAAAATAAATAAAGCTTTGCAATCAAAAACTATAACTATAATTAAAGCTTCACGTTTAATAGAAGGATTATCTAATTTCTTGCAGCAAATGAGAGACACCATATGGGAAAATATTTTTTCTAAGAGTGAAAATTTGGCTTCAGAAATGGAATTGTCTGTTTTTGAAAACAAAATTTGAAAACTCAGCAATCAGTTCCTTATAATGATAAATATTTATTTACAGTAGAAATGAAAGGGGTAATAGATATTTTAATAAAACAACTTAGATGGAGGTATGAAAAACTATATGGGATTTCGTCTGACTTCGAATTTTTAACAGGTTTTAAAATTAAAGTCGATGGATACAGAAAATTAAAAAAAGCAGCTTGTGATTTATCCCTTAAATATCCAAACGATATAAATTCTGTAGAATTATTATTAGAAATAATCAGTTTTAAAAATCAGGCAATGACCTTAATTCCAGACCTTAAAGCAGCTACAAGTTTAGATCTTTTAAAAAGGATTCATGAATATAGTTTAGTTCAGTCCTATCCAAATTTAGAAGTTGCATTGAGAACAGTCCTAACATTACCCGCTACTGCAGCTTCTGGTGAAAGAGGCTTCAGTAAACTAGAAATTATCAAAACATATTTAGCATCGTCACTTGCTCAGGAAAAATTTCAAATATGGCAATTTTATCAATCGAACAGGAATTTACAAAACAAATTAAGTTTGATAAAATAATTGATGAATTGGCTTCACTAAAACCAAGAAAAGTAAAACTTTAAAAAAAAGATTTTATATTGGGTATTTATTTATATAAGTATTATTAATATTATTTTGTCTCTATTATTAAATTAAATTACTGAAAAATTTGTAATATTAATTCATCTCATGTGTAATACTTATTTTGTTTTTCTTTTCTTAAGGTTGGTGTGATTTTATTTTTAATATGTGTAATTTTATGTTCCTACTACTATTGTACTATTACTGCGTTCTGTGACTTTTTTTATTTAATAATTAATAAATTTATTTTGTTCCCAAAATCATTTATTTATTTATTTTTATTTAATACTTATTAGAAATAAAAAACTATATACATAGGGGCGAAAATTTATCCTCCTGCCAATTAAAATACCTCTAGGCCCGGCTGTGTTCCGCATTACCCGAAGTTCCTCTACCATATACGGTATAGAGCAAAAAAATAAAAAATAAATAAATAAATAAATAACAGTACTGAACTTCGACATCTGCAGTATCGACATCGACAGTACGTGTGCTATGAGATATGCCGTTTAACTGCATGCACATTAATAGGAGCACGTGTAAAGTCTACGCCATTACATTTAACTGTAGTAATGGTTGAGGTGTTGGAAGAAACGACGTTTATTGTTGAGCATTATTTTCGCTTATATGGAGTTGGTAGAGCAAATGGTCCAAGCCTACAACATTTTTGTGAGCAATTTGATCGTCGTTTCCGTAAGCGTGGGCAAAGAAACAGTGTTCATCAGTGCCTTAATCGAGAGGTTCCGACATACTGCGAGTGTTCTGCTGCAATGTAAAAGACATTCGGGGAGACCACGAACTGTTAACACAAATGAGAATCACTTGCATGTGCTGGAGCAAGTTTCAATCTCCGAAACGCAGTCGACGCCGAACAGTGGTAAAAGTTGGGATACCGAGGAGAACTATGGAGAATATCTTTAAGGATCTGGGTGCCTTTCGTGCGTCATTCAGATGGATCAGTGTTTAACAGCAAAGGATTACGCTGCACGTTGCATGCGTGCTGGCTAATGTCTATGAAGATCCGTCCTTCCTCCATAAGGTCTAGTTCTCGGACGAAGCGCATTTCCATCTGAGCGGTCATATAAACAGACGAACTACGGGTTTATTGATTTCTCAAGACCTGAATTTGTCCAAGAGAAACCTCTTCACAGCGAGAAGTTCACCGCATGGTGTGCGATTTCCAGCCATGGCATAATTGGGTCCTACTTCATCGAAGAGGGTGGTGTAACCGTGATGACCTCGAATAGTGAATGCTACATCGAGGATTTGCATGGGATATCGTGCTAAAACATTCCATTTCATGCACAGGTATTCCAACAGGACGGAGCAACTTGTCACACATCACATGGTCCTAGAGCCTATGTATCAGAACACTTCCTTTGAGGCTTATTTTGAGGTGCACAGAATTCCCGTACCCTTCACGTTCTCCTGATCTCACATCACTTGATGCCTTCGTTTGGGGTATGTCGAAGGAATGAATATTCCACTATGACCTATCCTTCAAACTTTGATGAACTAAGAGATAAAATTACACATGTCCAGCAGATGTCCTAACCCACGTTCTGCAAGATGACAGAGAACCTTCCCATGTACTACGAAAGCCGCCTTGAAAGACAAGGTGCCCCATTTCGAGCACGTAATTCGACCAAGATTCTACCGATAGTTGTGAATGAACATATCATTATGTGTAAACATATATTTCTTTGTTAATAAATCCGTTTACTCCATAACATATATAGTTGTAGTTATTCAGTACTGTTTTTTTCCCAAAAAATGAAATTTCGCCTCAAGGGTGTCAACTTTCATCAATAGTCAAGATGACAGTGACAAATCAGATTAATATTTAGAATTACTAAAACAGTATATGTTACTAAATATTCTACCTACGTGAAAAAAAATAACTTCATTATTTAAAAAAAAGACATGACTTGATTGTTTTCAAACTTTTCAGCTAACGTTAGATTAAAGTCTATTTTTCTTCACATAGTTTTATCGTTCTTCTTCTTCTTCTTCTTCTTCTTCCGGCTTCAAATACCAATCTGCATTACTAATTTCCAAAGAAAATTTGTTCTTCTTTGCTTAAGTTCCGCCACATCGTTTGCATTGCGCATTTATAAATATAAGTATTTGTATTAAGGAAATTCTTGGTTCTAAATTTCCATCTAAAATGCTAGGAACATTAGAAGGCTTTACAGCACAAGTTGAGTTAGCCAATCTCATATGGAAGGGGGAGAGGATTTTCCCTCAGGAAACTCAGGTTTTTCATTCAGGAAAAAAGGCACAAAGTTCGAAGAATGCAAGCAGTTAACAAATCTAATCTATGTTAACCTCATAGCTTCGAATGTAATAATTCTAAATCGAGTCAACGTCCACGAAATTTCTTCGAAATTAGTAAAATGATCGACTTTTAATCGTACGACAGACTTTTATGTTTATCGTTAACCTGAATATTTAAAAACAGGACTACTCGAAAAAAAACAAGAATCTTGCAATACTTATGCTGTTTTCGTGAATTCATGTGTTTAGTTTGAATTTTATTGACACCTAGAGACACAAAGCACACTTAGAGAGACCAAAATTGAATATCAATTTTGATATTCAATTTTGAGAGAGAGAGAGAGATCAGTAATTGAAGAAAACCTTTGCATTTTTAGCTTACCCCATTAGCACTAATATTCCATTCATTCTCACTATGATTTGGGACAATAATATAACATTAAGGACGTAATATTCTGGATGTTATATTATTAGATGATTTATATGTCCATTCGTCCACTATGTGCGCATGCCAAAATTGCGCTCTAGCTGGACGGATTTCGAAGAAATTTGGATTGGTCCTTTTTTGATTAGTGTACAAACAGCAGCACCACATCCGCTATACTGCCTAGATCACCGATGTCGGTTTAAGTAAAATGGGCTTTTAAACTGTGCAAAAATGCAAAAGAATAAACGATCTCTAAGCCAAGAAATTATTAATGCTTTTTATACGTATAGAATGCATATGTTAAGGTAAGTGACGTTTTTTGTAAAAAGGATGTTATTTGGTATGGTGATTCTATAATAAAACATGTTATTAATGAGCGAGTTATAACTTCGAGTTTTTCCGGAACCAAAATTAAGAATATAAAGGAAGCAACTCAAAACAGAAAAGAAAATTAAACGAGATCGCTATGATAAAAATGAATTAAGAAGAAGGGCTATGATCGCTAACGATTCGAGTGTAGGCTGTGTAGAAGGAATGGATGCGAGTTTTTGGATGTGTGGAGTGAGTTTGAGGATAGTTAGATTTGTATAAGAGGGACAGCCTACACCTTAATGCGTTTCTTATCAGGAGTCTAGAAAAACTAATAACTGCTATGAGACCTAACACAGAGAGTCAGAGAAACCAAATTATAAAGGAAAGAATGGTGAGAATATGAGTGTAAGAGCAGCAATGTTATATAACTGTGTGAATGACGGGAATGGCCGTTATCATGGAAATGTTGACGAGGAGAGAACGATTTCGAACATGTGTTCGTCCGGTTCGGACCCATCAAACGTGTGCAAAGATGTCCAACTGTGTCATGCAGACTGCAGACAAGAATACAAAAGAATATGCAGGTAGATTATTATGTCTGTACACGAATGCTAGGAGTATCAGAAACAAAGGGGCAGAGTTTGTTGCCTTTGTCAATATGTTGCGACCTTACATGGTAGGTATCAGAATCAGATCTACTAACTGGTATTGAGTGTCATGGGTACAGTATTTTTAGGAAGGATAGAGAGGATAGGAGAGGAGGGGGCGATGCTGCTAATGATATCGGATGTCTGGAATCTAGCTAGAGTTGAGACCTATGATTGTAGTAGTACTACTAACAGTATTTCATGTGACAGTGAGTTTGAAGCCATCTGGTGTGAGGTGGAATCTAACATGATCAATTACATAGTGCGGTGTTGCTACAGACTTCGTGGATCGGTTGCTAGTGATGAAGAAATGCATCACCAAATAGACAAGATGAGCGCAAAAAGAGTAATCATAATGGGAGACTTTAATTATCCAAATATCGATTGGGTAACAGTAGAATCTCATGAGAAGAATGAAAATTAACTTATTGAGCTGTTGCGAGACAACTTCCTCAAGTAGCACGTGACAGAAGGAACTCGAGGTCAAAGAGTGTTAGATTTGATTATAGTGTCAGAGGGCGTTTCAATTAAAGACGTAACTATTCTGCCTCCGGTTGGTGACAGTGATCATGCGGTACTCACTTGGGAAGTGACTACGTTTATGAATGTTCCATTCAGAAAAGGTTACATGCTGAAAGCAGGAAAGTATGATCAACTGAGCAGTATACTGAGTTCAGCGGAATGGTATCAGTTGCTGGATGGTAAGAATATTAACAGTGCAGGGGAAGCATTAAAACAATACTTAAATAATGCGATATCGGAATGTGTTCCGAGAGTTCAAAGAATAAATAGGGTAGGAGTCAAATGGATTTGTAATCTTATTAAGCAAGAGATTCGTAAGAAAAGGATGATGCGGAAGGACTACGTGTGGATAAGGATGATGTCCGTTATGAAAATTATAAGCAGCAGGTTCGAATACTCACAATTGTTGGACGGAAATCAAAGTCTCAGTATGAAAAGAAACTGGCTGTGCGTGCTAATGACAACCCACAAGAATTCTATCGATATGCTGCAAGAATGAATATGAAATGATTCAAATTCTAAATTTGCATTCTTCTAAATGCAAATTAAAAGGAAAATATACCAGAGGAATGAAGGGAAAGTACTCTTGTCCCCATCTACAAGAGTAAAGGGGATGCACAAGACTTACAGAGGAATTGTAAGAATTACAGAGAAATAAAGTTGATGTCCCGCACAATGAAAATCCTAGAGAGAGTTCTTGATGGAAGACTGAGGAAGGAGGTGGAGATTGCAAAGGAGCAATTTGGCTTCATGCCTGGTCGATCGACGACAGATACTATCTTTGGGTTACGACAGATGATGGAAAAGTTTCGAGTGAAACAACGGGAGCTACATCTGGTATTTATTGATCTGGAGGAAGCGTATGATAGAGTGCCGAGGCAAGGTCTGAAGGTGTCTGAGGGAGAAGAAGGTTCCGGAGAAATATGTCAGGCTGGTGCAGGAGATGTACAGAAATGTGAAGACAAGAGTTCGAACCTGCCTGGGAGAGACAGAAAGTTTTCCAGTGACAGTTGGCTTGCATCAAGAGGTCAGCATTAAGTCCGTTCCTGTTTAATATTTTGATGGAGGTGGTTATGGAGGAGGTAAGAGAAGACGCGCCTTGGACTATGTTATATGCAGATGATATATTTCTGTGTGCAGAATCAAGAGAAGAAGTGGCAGCTGAACTGGAAAGTACTGGAAGAGAGAGGTATGAGACTGAGTAGAAGTAAGAGTATGTGTTTCAAATTGGATGGCAGCCAGGAGAAGGATCTAGAGCTGGAAGGAAATGTCATCAGGAAGGTCAGTAATACCTAAGACTTTAGATACTTAGGTTCAACAATGAAAGAGGATGGTGAGGCTGAGAAGGAAGTGGGATGCAGGATACAAGCACAATGGAGGAACTGGAGAGAGAGATGGTGGAGTGTTATGCGATAAGAGGGTGCCGATCAATCTAAAAGGCAAAATCTACAGGAGAGTTGTGAGACCAGCTATGGAAACTGAGGCCCTGAGAAAAAACAACATCATCATCAGAATGGAGATAGCGGAAACGAGAATGCTTAGCTGGATGTGCGGTGTGACCAGAAATGATCGTCTGAGAAATGACTGTGTAAGGGGAACGGTGAAAGTTACGAACTTAGGAGCAAAGATACAGGACGCAAGGTTGAGATGGTTTGGTCATGTGATGAGGAAGGAGGAAGAGTATGTGGGAAGAAAGGTCATGCAGATGGATGTGCAGGGGAGGAGGAAGCGTGGGCGACCAAAGAAGAGATGGCGGAGGAGGACTTGAGGATGAAGAACTTGGATGTGGCTACAGCACAAGATAGGAGGTTGTGGAGGAGACTCACTACAAACAGTGACTCTACTTAAGTGGGAAAAGCTGCAGAAGAAGAAGAAGAACTCCTAAATGCAGATGGTGTATAACGTAGCAGATGCAGAAGAGGTTGTTCAACTAATGAGTGCCCATTTTGTTAAAAGCTATCAACCTGATGTGCGTAACATTGAGCTCACTGCTACCTCTTCACTGGATGAAGAAACTCAGGTGTATGAGGACGAGATATTAGAGCTGTTGCACAAACTAAATAAGAATTCAGCAATAGGTACTGATGGGATATTAGCACTTTTTACAAATAGAGTGTTCAGCAGAACTTGCTATTCCTTTGATCAGGCTGTTTAATATGAGTCTGAGAACAGAGAAGATTCTGCAGGAATAGAAAGAATGTATGGTAATTCCATTGAACAAGGGTGGTGCAAAGACCGATGAATCCAACTATCGACCAATTAGTATCTCAGGAGTGGGTGAAGATTTTGGAAAAATTGGTCAGGGCTCGCATCCAGAAATGGGTTGACAGTGAATCTCTATTTTGCAATGAACAACATGGGTTTACTAAGGAAAGGTCATGTTTTCGCAACTTGCTCATATTCTATAATAATGTTACCATTAAGCTAGACAAGGGGGAATGGATACACCACGATACTTTTAGATTTTCTAAGGCTTTTGACAGAATACATCATGGAAGACTGTTGCATAAATTGGAGAATATGGGATTACATTATGAAATATTAGCGTGGATAAGAGGATGGCTGACTGGCAGATATCAAAAAGTGGTCTACGGGGATGTGGCCTGCAAGATTTAAGGTCTACTGTTATTCTATCTCTACATTAATGATATTGGGAAGGATTTGACAAGTGACATACAGCTATTTGCTGATGATGCAAATATAGGTAGGGTAATCAGTAATGCTGCTGATATGCAGTACCTGCAGAATGATTTGAATAGGCTGAACTGTGGGCATGATATTGTATGTCAGTTCAATGTCAGTAAATGTGAAGTCATTCACTTTGGCGTTATTAGATATCCAATGTCGTATTATATTGGTGAGGTTATGCTTGAAGAAACTGATGAGGCTAGGGATCTTGGAGTGTTAGTAGATTAGAAGTTGAAGTTCACGAGCCATTTAGCAAAGATTGCAAACACAACTTAAAAGATAATTGCAAAACTGAAACAAACGCTCACATATAAAGATAATGATGTCATTTTGCCTCTTTACAAGGCCTTGATAAGACCTCACTTGGACTACTGCGTGCAGGTCTAGTCTCCTGGTTTCCGTTGAGATTCTGATACAGTGGAAAGAGTGCAAAGGAGAGTGTTAAAAATGATATCAGGATTTTGGGATACAGATTATTAAGACACATCGAGAATTTGAGACTGCAGACACTAGCAAACAGGAGAAAGAGGGGGGGGGTGATATGATGGAGACCTACAAACTTCTGAAAGGGGTCAGACAGGATTTGAGTTGATGGAAGTTTTCAATTTTTTCAATTTATGGAGGGTGAGAAAATGACAAGGTCATCTTTGGAAGCTGAGAATAAATGTCCCTAAGAAGGGAGTTAAGGCTATATTTTTCTCTCAGAGGGTGGTGCTTGTTTGGTATGACTGCCGTTCGCTGTTGTGACTGCAATTAGCGTGAATGAATTCACGAACAAGTAGGATAGCGGTTGCGTGTAGTATGTGGTCTCCCTCGACGAGTCCCTGACTTCCTGGAGGTCTCTCTCTTAATAATAATCTTCTTCTTCTTCCTAACATGGAATTTAGGCCAAGTGGCCTGTTCCGGTCTCATGCTATCTCTTTCTTGGTCTTCTGATTCTTCTTTTTCCACTTATTTTGTATCTGTATAATATTTTTGGTAATCTGCTGTTGTCCATTCGTTTAAATGTTCTAGCTATTTTGTTTATCCTGTCTTATGTAGTAATTAATTGGTTTTGTTTTCAGGGAATGTAAGATTTCTTCATTTGTTTTGTGGTCACACTTGGTATATCCAGCTGTTTTTCTGCGGAACTTTATTTCTACTGTTTGAATTCGTTTTTTATCTTTCCTTTTTATGGTCCATGTTTCGCTTCCGTATAGTAGAGTTGATTTTGACAAGACATTATATAGTCTGATTCTAGTGTGTTTTTGTACTAGGGATGGCTTAAATATATTATTTATTATGCCATTTATTTTGACAAAGTTTGATATTTTAGTGTCTATGTCTTTTTCTTCTTCGTATGATAGATCACATCCCAAGTATCTGAAAGTATTTACTTGTTCTAATATTTTATTATCTATCACTCTTTTACTTCTTATTGGGTTTTCTCTTTTGAATGCCATTATTTTTGTTTTTTTCTTTACATATTGTCATATTATATTGTTTTGAGATATTATTTAATGATTCTAATGATCTTTGTAAATCATCTTCTGATGTAGCTAACACTATTTGATCGTTTGCAAATATTAAATTATATATATATATATATATATATATTGAAAAGCAGAGGTGAGAGGATGCATCCTTGTCGTACTCCTCTTGATATATCTTTCCATTCTGAGATGTGTTCTTAATTTAACTGCTATTTTATTTCCTGTATATATTTCTTGAATGGATTGTTAAAGTTGGTTTGGTATGTTTAAATCGGTTAATATTTTAAACAATTTTTGTCTACTAATTTTGTCAAAGGCTTTTTCATAATCAATAAAGGCCACGTGTGTTTCTGTTTGAAATTCTCTTCTCTTTTCTATTAATAATTTTAAAGTAAAAATTGGATCTATGCAGGATCGCATTTTCGGAAACCATTTTGTTCTTATAGTAGTTTGTCCTCTACAGTACTGCTTAATAATAATAATAATAATAATAATAATAATAATAATAATAATAATTTATGAAAATGTTTGGAACAGTAATTTAATAATTTGCAAAACTAAATAGAAGGAATTTGGGTAAATTAAACTACACACGCTTTCCGTTGGGTATAATTAAACATTAGTTATAAAATTATCACTAATTTATTCACTGTAATAAGTGCTTAACATCAAGTACTAATCCCGTATTTCAGTTCTCGAATTTTTGAAGCTACTTTAAAATCTACGGTCCCTTCCCCCCGCTTTCACTGCAGTTTACTTGCAAACTGAAATGCGTTAATTTTTTTTTATTATTATTTTAAATGTTAAAACATTTTCATCGAACTTTTCATAACTTCTAAAGTCAGAATGTTTCCTCGGGAAAATAAAATTCCTTTGCATTTAAACTGCTTTCTCTCCATAGTCGTGAATTCTCCATTTACAGTATTTTTAAAAATATCCCTATAGAACACTATTTTTTTTTCTTTTGTTAAATCATAAAAGAGAAAGAAAAAGAGGAAAAGAAAAAAATTTGCTTAACCTAATTTTCAGCTACTAGATTTTTATACTTAATCGGAAAACAATTATTACTCTGTAATAAACATATAGCTAAAATCCAGGACAACCTAGACTTGGGTTGAGTTGAAGTAGGTCACCACTGTACGAAGTGCTGTATGAAACATGCATCCTATTTGAACGTATTGTTAACTGTTTTTCAGATAATTTCTTCTTTTTTATAGGCCCATTGGAGCACTTAAGACTTTTTTACGCCTACACTTCTTGCTGAGTATAATGCGAGAGAAATGACTCACAGAGAGAGATAGAGAAGAGCGGGAGGGGCAAAATAGGATAAACATCCTTATTTCTAACTAAGCAAAGAGAAGCATAAGTTTGTACTGAATAGGAAAACCAAAGTTTTCATCATACATTCCATGTATTGTTGATCGCATTTGAACAGAAAAAAATGTGTACAGAAACTGACCGTCTTAGATTATACTCAGAAACTTTCAGTTCTCTAGACCCAGGACAACCATCAAGCCAATTGTCTCCCAAAACTAAAAAAAAAAGTAATATTTAAAATGATTAATTAGATTAATATAAAGCATAATAACATAAACGTTGATAGCGCAACCAACTCCTACGTAATTAATGGGTGTGAATGTATACGATGCGGGAGTGATTCACTCTCCACAACGCACAACAGAGGAGGTTGATAAAGAATGCGCGCAGTTTGATAGACAATACATACTTGCTTTATGAACGCGCTTTTCTATCGAATATGTATGTAGTCTGAATTGAGCATCACCGAGGAGTAGTCCCAATGAGTTTACAAGTTTGACTTCTACTTAAAAACGTTTAATTAAATCTTACTAAATTTAATAATGAATGAGTTGTTCTGTTAATACGCTATTCTTCAAATCACCCGTTAGGTTAAGAGCAGCTTTATAGCATTTTTAATGAAGAAATGTACGATATCAAAAGGAAGCGTAGCCTTGAATGATAGCTAATTTATACTGAAAAAAGTTTATGAACATTTTTATTAGCCTTCATATGGATCATCATTGTAGTAATCAGTGATGATCCATATGAACTCTTTGAATTTGAACTCTTTGAGATCAAAGAGTTCAAATTCCAGACTGTGTTGCGGGTAGGGGCGGCTCGTGCATGGGCACTGCGGAACTGTAGCACCCCCAATTATTCTCGATATATAAATATATTTATTAATTTATTTATATTTGCTTGTAATATTTAATTGTATCATCAACAATCCTATGCAATTCTTTTATTTTGTATAAAAAATAATAAAAATCCATCTTGTAGCACTTAGGAGGGCGAAGGACGCTATCAACACTGTGTTTAGCACAGTGTCGTATTGCTACGCGCGCGCGCAAGCATATGCATGTCATAGTGAGATGCGAGCTATTAGCGTAATGCGGCACTGTCCGTCGCGCAGTTCCACTGTTGTTTATATGCAGTTTGGGCCAGTAGTAGAGTGTTTCGTAGTGCTTATCGTGTTTACTCCGTCTCTTTAAATATGTTTACATTACAATTAAAGACATAACATTTGTTATAGTTTTTATTTTAGAACATTATTGGGGTTATGATAATGGATTTTATTTTTAAGTAATTTTGAATTATACTAAACTGTATAATTTTATCGATAATAAACAATATTTTTTAATGTTTAATTTTTTTTAATTTTTATCATAATTTTGATATTTTATCCGAACATGTATACATTGTACTTACAGTGTATATATATATTTCGAAAGTTGCAGCATCCCCACGATTTCAAGCTACGAGCCGCCACTGGTTGCTGGATTGATACGCTTCGGTAACTAATGACCTTTGAGCGTTCTGGGAAACCCAACCAAGTGATTGTATGCTTCACAGGAGCTTTTCCCCCCTTCTATCATAATCCAAGTACTAGGAACAGTGAATCAGCTCAACTGGTGGTGGTTTGTATGGTCTTTTTTGTCTGGCTTTTGAGCTGCAGTTTGTATAATGATTTAAAGTTGTATAGTGTGGGTGTCAACGATATCCATACTATACAATCATCGATCATTTATCTTTTAAAATATCATTTATGGCTGACCTAATTAGAAGTGTCCAATCGCTTTGCAATATACTTTATCCGATGTAGTCTATCGCAAAGATAGACTGCACGTGCTAAAATTGCACCCCAAGAACGTACTGCAAGCTAGAACAATTATTTCATTCTTTTCAAATTAAAACCACGAAGATCAAAATAATCAAAATTTCCTTTCAATGTCCAAAAGTAATTTTGAATTATACAAATATCAAAAATTTTATTTTTTAATCTACTTTTTATTAGTCTTATTGCGGCTATATCTAATTTAAATCAACAATTCTGTAACTGCTTTCTCTTGCATCCTTGTCTGGATTTATTTTAGCAGATGGTAGTCTTTTGTTGCCCAGAATCTGAATTTTTCTTAATTCAGACCAAGTTGTTGCTGACAACGTGGAATAACCTATGGTTGTTCACAAGGTGTTCGCACCCATCTTGAAAACTTCATCTGAATCAAGCGCTATGTGTCATATATTTCTGTTTTGTTTTATATTAGTTTGGGACTCTGAGTATTTTTCTCCTAATTATGCTATAACAATATTTGGGAGTACTGCTGGGTTGCGGCCAAGGAGAGTACTATAATGCATTCAGTATTCGAAGATTCTAAAATACAGTCGTCGCTAGTTAAAATAAGGAAATATAACGAAGTAAAATCACTAGTTTCACTGCCATGCCTTGATAATTTTATATGTAGAATGTCTAAAGATTTTCATTTTCTGCTGTTTTCTTTACATTCAAGCCTGAAAGGAAAAAATTACCGTAAACTATTTTTAAAAAATCCTTTATTTCCCCTTAAAATAAATTCTTCGTATTTTCATATACTTTTTTATCCGTTATAATAGTTTTGTTACTCAAAGAGTAAATGAAATAAAACTAAAACTTTGTTTCTGCTAAAACACTGCCTTATCTGTAAACGAAAACGAGAAGATGAAATATGTGACAATAAGAAAGACAACTGGACATCCACACAAATGTATTATATGAAAGCAGAAAAAAAAAAGAAATTTAAGTGAACGGAAATACTTAAAAGACTCAGGAATCCATTCACATCAGGGAAATGACGCTTGAAAATAAATTTTAGCGAAGTAGGAAATGAAAATTATTCCTCTGTAATATTACAGAGAAGTCAAAACGAGTCACGAAAAAAAAATAGTAGAATGCTATGCTATTACAAAATAAAATTAATAGTGGCAGGTACTATTGTAATTATTAAAATAAATTAATAATAAACACGCGAGAGTGCAAGAGAAATTAACATTTTCATCTCATTCGAAAACAGCAAATAAAGCTCAGCGCTGAAATTAGATGTACTTCAATGTGATGTCAAGCACAAAGACGTCATTGTAGATAATGTCACCATAATGAGAGATAAAAAAAAATAATCGGAGAGACAAATAGAAACAGGCAGATTTGACGAGTTTCGGGATAATAAATGCAAAAAAGCTGCATAATTTTGTTTAATTTTTCACGTCATGTTTGACATCCTTTAGCTAGTAATTACAATAAAAGCACAGAGTCTGTGATGTTAATACTTCGGGAAAAAAAACCACGAGAGAAGAAAGGAAAGGAAAATAAAAAGAATGTTGTATTTAGTTTATAAACCAGACGACATGTTTCGGAATCTTTTTTTGCGAAGGCGTCGTGCGTCTACTATGCTAATAATGTCAGACGAAAGAGTTTATGGATAATAAAAATACGATTATTTATTACAAACTTTATGTTATTTCTACGGTAAATGTAATTTCATTTATTTTCAATAATGATTTTTCACTTATTTCCTAATATTTTTGTTTCGTTTTTAATATTTAAAAAATCATTCAAGTGAAATTGAAAAAAAAACCTGCATTAATCATTAATGATAAAAAAATGTATGTACTGGATATTTAAAAAAAAATAAAATATACTGTACTTCGTAGATCATATAACCAATATTTATTTTATTAATGTTTCTAAGTATATTATTATTTTATAAAAGTCGTTATGAAACAAATTTGTGAAAAAAAAATAGCCCAGAAACTTTCAGAAAGATTTCCATTAATAATATTACGAGATAATTAATAGTAACTGCATAACCTTTTGCAGCAGATGAATATTTAATATCAGAAGAATACAAAAGATTTAGAAGAAAATTTATAAACATTACTGCGCATGTTGTTAATTTCACCAACAGAAATTGTACGAATCAGACTAAATGTACTGAATTCAAATACTTAAACCACCATTAAAATTCCTATCATTTAAAATAACCAACGTTAACTACGTACTTTAAAAAACTTTTCCAAATTCTACCTATAGGATTGTGACATACCGACCTCATTTAACATTATACCACTCTAAACGTTCACTTATTCTCTGAACACTAACCTAAATTTATTAAAGAAAGATGAAATCGCTCGCATAGAGACTCCAGCTAAATTACAGGGAATCTGTCAGATGATACGATTTCTGCAAAGGTAGCTATCCTGAGGCACTATATTGTTATGCGGGTAAGCTATTTTCTCTGACTCGTTATTATCGACTTTCAAGGAGATATTGGACTATCTTTATAGTTTTGTTATAACCGGATCTATCAGATTGAAACGTATTTTCATGCACAAATGGTATATTACAATACCAGAAATGTTTATTGTGATCCTGTTCCACAAGACACGTTAACCATTTTTGCTTCAGGCTTCTTTTTTTTCTTTTTTTTTTGGAATTTTTTGTCGATGACATTTCTAAAAGTGAACAAAGAACAGACACTGTCCACACCTCTTGAGTGCTAAGATAAATCCACAGTTGTTATAGCTGTACTCTCTCTTGCTTCTGTGGCGCCACGGAAGTAACCGACCTACCCCAACATGGTGATTAAACACGGCGGTGTTGTATTTCGCATTAATGTAGCGATGTCGGATCGAGTCCCTCGAAGCGATCCCTTGTGGGATAAAACATACGTTCCGTTCTCTCCACTTGACGTCATTCCAGGTTTCGTATAACTATCTGCAAAATGAGTCAGAATTCTTACACTAAGAAGTGAAATACTCATCGAGGGACGACTAGACAACACGCAAGTCAGGAAAGGGGGGGAGGGCGGAGAAGTGACGCATTTCTGGTTTCATCAGCAGTAAAATTTAGAAGTTTCATCATGTTCCGTTTAATATCTTGTTTTTCCCCTGCAGATGTCAAGCTTTGCCTTCTTTCCTCCTCTTTCTTTCTTTTTCTCTATAAATATTTTTTACTTACAGAGCCGAACTTGCAATATATAAACACAAAATGAAGTAACTATGTGCTAAAAGATTTAAAACTGAGTTATTGTCAAGCAGAATTCAGAGAACAGCATTTATTATAGCGTCGAATGAATCTTCTAGAACAATTCTTCCTCACGCATTTATCAATTCTGCTGGAATTAATTTACGACAACAAAGCATGACGTATGATCTCTCTCTGCAACAGCGTTGAGCATAAAGATGTCGAGCGGAAAAGGTTGTTTGTACATCGTTTAAATGTCAGATCAAACCTCGTGAGCACACTGACGTATATCTTTGGGAGTTGGCTTATGGATGTCGCTGATTACAATGTTTATTGGTACGTAAAAGATATCCTGCCAAAAAAACGTTTGTGGCTATTTATTTATTATTTCTTGACAATTCAGATTAGTTGTCGTCTACTGCAACTTAGTCTTCTTCAATATATTTCCCTTCGTTTATTGAACTGTATCAAATAAAGTGTTTATTAAACTCTGGCGATCCAATTTGCGAAAAGCGAAAAAAAATTAAAGAACGCTATAATTTTTCGCATGGATTGCCGAATGTTCAGTTTTTGATGGATATCTGTATATTTTTGAAGCTTTCAATTTCTATATTTTGATATTTTTTTCGCATTAATAGTCTAAAATTATAAGTACCTCTAAGTGTCCCATGGGTACAACAAAATTCGTCCCATTCATTGGGACAAACACATAAAGGATGTTACTAAAATTAAGTTTATAAGAAGCTAATTTAATTGGCTATAACAAGATCATATCTTTATAGTGTTTATCTCAATACTTATACTCTCAGCTGCTCGGACTATTTTTTGTGGGAGGGAAGTATGAGATTCAAGATGAGAAAACCTTGTCACTTATATAAAGATACCAACTAAGTCCCTAGGTTTCTCGCGCCATAATCGGTATTAGAACCGCAAGTTTTTCCGAATGGGAGTTATTACTGTTGGATGCTGTACAGTTGACTTTAGTTGCCTGTGTATTTTTCTTTTCAGAGGTTGGAAAGACTTGGATTAGAATTTTCAATTCGAATCCAGGTCTTTCCATCCAAAGGCTTGAGTTTCACCTTGAAATGAAAAGTCCTTCATCAGGACTTTTAAACTGAATTGGTCTGATACGAAAGTGGCAGTGATTTTTCCTCCCGGAAACTCGGTTTTTTTCTCCACAACCAGGCAACTGGCCAAAAGAGTACACGCAACTTACACACTAGAATATAGATTTTGGCATTTAGGACTAACCTTATGAGTCTTCAGTACCTACAAGTGCCGAGGATTATTATTATTAGTAGTAATAATAGTAGTAGTAGTAATAGTAGTTTGTACATTTCTTTTCAGCAGACTAGAAGCCAAGTATTAATAATAAAGTGCGTCTTATGTTGTTCTGATTAGTTTACTTTATTCAAGTTTTTTTTTTGTTTTTATTCTCTGTATTTATAAGAATTTCTGTAATTACATTTAAATATGAAGTGATAATCGCTGTTTCATTTCATATTAGACCAATGTTTAATAGAGTGAACAATTGTTTAGTTGACGATAAGTTTTAATAATAGAGTGAACTTTTAACAAAACCGCAGCGAAAAATATTTTAATCTTATAATTAAATAAGTTAATGAAATAAGTTATGACTAAATAAGTAAGGGAATAAAACTTGAAACGCAAACACACATAATATATATATAAATATATTATGCGTCGGTATGATTTCAGAGAATCAAAAGTATTGAGATGCATGTGTGGAACGATGAAAAAAAAAATTCAATTGTCAAAATGGCTTTAAATTAAATTAAGTATTTTATATTCTCAGTGGTATTCTCTCTCTCTCTCTCTCTCTCTCTCTCTCTCTCTTTCCAATGCACAAATCGAATGGGTTAAATGGCTTGGAGGTAATTTAAGAAATGGTGATAAATGACAACATCGCTGTAGCATGACTGATCGAATAAAAGGAGCCCAACTTCTTCCATCTTCATTCGGCCCCTCTGAACAAAGAAAGTGGAAATTTAAGAGGACATAATACTTTTTCACTACGTGCATCTGGTGTGCCTGAGGAGAATTAAAAAAAAAAAAAAACTTTGCGTAGGCCAGGAAATGAAGATAAGATGTTATGTCTTAAATGTAGGTCATGCTTCTTTAAATGTCAAATGTGTATAGGAGGAAGAAAAGAGAAATAGCGGGGCGAAGTCTATCCCGACACACACACACACATGTTTGCTCCGACAGATCGTTAACGTAGTTCGTATTGGCATATCGCCAAGCCACAGATACAGAGTAGATACAATAGAATGCAATCTATTATCTCTCGTTGCCTAAGATATTTCACTCCTCATCAATTCGCGCGCTTTGCATTCTCACCTCTAGTAATGACGTTGTTTTCCAAGAGTGAACGAATGATAAATTTTCTCATTAATCATTAGAGGATGTCAGTAAAAGATACAAAAAAGAAAAAAAAAACACGAGGTGTGTTTATAAACAGAACGTAATACGATCATTTTTGTGCGCAGTTCTTCCCCCAGTAATTTGTGTTCTTATCATAGCATCAATGCATGGTCTTTGTGGTTAGTGGAATGCGTGCGGTTTCCTAATGTCTTGTACGCCCTCTGGAGAATGAATGGTTTAAGTACCAAAATGTAGTCAATAACAGTCAATAAAATGTAGCTCTCTAAAATGTCATGCATCACCTATAAGCGATATCAGTGAAACGTGCAAAAAAGAAAAAAAAAAAACTGCACACGCAGTTCCCCCCACCCAGTAATTTACTGTAGCAGACAGTATTTTACAATATTTTGCAACACGCTAACGACAATAAAGTATTAATAAGAAAGCAGACCATGATAATGATGATAATAACAAAGTGGGCATACTAGCCTCTATAAAGTATGTTTGGTACATTAATATCTTGAGTATGTCCCTTGTAAACACACACACACACACACACATACACGCGCGCGCGCGCGAATTCCCACCCGCATCTTGAGCACAGACCACAGAGTAACCCAACTGGACTAACCTGTCTTTATAAGATAATTGCTATGCTTTATCTCAAGCTATATATGTAAGGTAGAACCACAAAACCCCACTTAATTACATGCACCATGATTTTTTAATAAAACAATAACGTTCTATCTCTGTATATTTTATGTTTTACCTCGAAATTTAGGTTGTTCTCCCACCCATGAAAGGCTCTATATATAAACCTATAGCATATTAGCACCGTGGGCTGACTAACAGTTTTTGTTGTTGTTTTTTTGTTTCATTTTTTACATAGTCCCGAAATCCCACTCTAGAGACCAAACATGGAACTCTTTTCAAGTTACTTCAAGACTCAAATAAGCAGGGTGATTATCTAACACAGGGCGATGAAATTCATCTTCCACCTAAAGACAATCACAAATATCCATGTCCATGGCAGGATTCGAATCCATAGTCTATTGGTTGGAGAGCTGGTACTTTAATCACTTGGCCACCCAGACCAACATATTCAATAAGTAAATCAATTATATCATGATAGCACGTTTTTATAAGTTTTAAGATATCGAAAATGTGTATCCAAAAATGGTTGAGTATATCTTTATGTAAGTGTAATGGTATATTCTAACTTCTGTTCTGACTTGCATCGTTTCTTGATTAGTTCAAATTACCAAGCTTTCTTTCAGCAATATCATTCGAGAGAGTAGTTAAGATCAAGTATCCGGCCCAAGAATTTAAGTATGTGCCACATCTTTCTTGTCAGCTTCTTTGAAAATATTTTGCACCAGGCTTGCGCGCGCAACAACTCTGATTCATGTTCAAATTTGTATTCATAGAGTGCAGCAGTACACATAACTTGAATAGAGAACTTTAAGTAACGACGTACTTTGCAGTTTGGCTTGGAATATTCGAAACTTGTGCAGTGGGAATGGGAGGAAGGAAGTTCCAAATAAAGCCTGATTTATTCTATACGTGCATTGGTTTGCTCACTTTCATATCCTGTTTCTTTCACTCCGTTTTTCATTTTTTGCGAAATGCTTCAACGCGGAACCCACTTGAAAGCAATTGCTTCTTCTCGTCATAGAACTACGAAATCGAATTATGAAAAGCTAACATCAGAAAAGTATACAAAGTTAGAAGATCCGATATCTACTTGTTTTTTTTTTTATTTATAGAAATAACTGTTACTCATACACGAGTAAAACCACGAAGTCTTGAACGACAAATTTAAAGGTCTAAACGCTATTCTACTCTCCAAAAGATGACTGATGCCATTACGTTAGGAAGTAGGAAATATGAGATTTAGCACTTCGAGCAGAAACCAGAAGAACAGGCTCCAGTAGTGTTGACCGTTACATCAATGTACTTAGAAAGAAAAGGTAGTGTCAAGATTTACACTGTTTTGCACAGATTACACAGCTAGAATGAGGAATTAATAAGCCTGAAAAGATGGAATTTCGTGTTGTTTCGATATCGCACCAGTTGCAAAAGGTGAAATAATGTGAAGATTTGGCCACACTGAAATGAAGTGCACCTATTGACTTCTCTAAAGGGACGATAAAATGCTACCGTCTATGTTCAAATATTTTAGTACATACACCTCGTTATTACATTTCTATCTACGATAATGTTTAACAGTGAGGCAAGTATACTAATGTTCGGGCCGCCACCGTATACGTGTAGGGAAAATGCTCTTTATGTGTATTACTGCGAAGTATGTTTTTTATACGTACGTATTATATATATATATGCAATACTTGACCATAAAAATCATATATCACTAAAGCCATACGCAAAAATCCCTGCTATGATGATGATGTGAATCGGTTCAATGATGTGTAATATTTTCAATATATTTCTCCCTGCATATTACTTCGTATTAGTTTCGAACTGTGCTTTAACATGTTATAGTTACTGCGAGCCAGTCATGCTGGAGTGAAATTCCTAACTTATGTTTAAGCGATTATTCTGCTTCTCACTTTGCCTGTTTTAATGCCAATTCTTTAATTTTTAACCCAATTTCTTGAATTTCTAACCTCCATTATAATTTGCTGTTGTTGCTGCTGCCGCCTTCAAATTCCAATTGTTATTTTTATTTTATTTTAATGCTTAATTTAGCTTTTCTTAATGATTTCATCAGGCAATTGATAAGCTTATTCTTTGTTTAATTTTTTAGCTTGATTTTTTTATTTCGTCCTCATATTCTGATCTTTAAGAGCACTATGATTGCATTTTGGTCTATCGATTAACTCTTTGGAAGCTCATTTAAAGGAAATACGAAGACTCCAGCTTGTTATGATTATTTTATACGGTTCGTGTATACAATAATCATAACTATAATAAAAATTCCATTCTTAACATTCATATTTCATCTTTCAATGTGTCTGTATCTCAATAATATGTGTTTACACTGAGCAAAGCTTGATCCCAGATTAAAAATGTCGCTCAACAGACCTAATATTCTTCAAAAGCCGTTAAACTTCGTTATTACAATTCGCTCAAAAGTTGCTAACTCTGAATTTATAGTTCTATATGGGAAAAAAAGTACCTAAATCTAGCGACTAAGGTCACTAAAATGGTCAGCTATGCATGTATATGCTCCCCGTTATGAAACGGTATTTCAAAATCCCAATGCGCGAAGTATATACTGTTGAATAAGCGTTATTTTCTAAGTACCTTATGTAAGATGAATCAAATTAATTTTGAAAATAAAGCAGGGGTGTTGCAGGTTTTTTTTTTTTTTAATTAATTTGATTGCACCTATTAGTACTATTTTCCTATAAGCACAGACTAAATTTAAGTCATAGGAAACAGCAAAATAGCATTAGTTTGTTTACTTCACCGTGGGCAGCTCCTGCAAAATGTTATTTAAATCAAATTAAAACAATCGGAATGGCTCTTTTTCTAGCATTAATTTCAATATAGTGAATATAATGACTCTACCTCAAAAGTTAAACTTTCGCAAATAAAATTAATTTTCCAGAAACAACAAGATTTGAGGACGACGACAAAATATACGCTAATTGGACATGTTGATAAGTCGTAATTATTTTATAATTGTTTACGTACTCAGGTTAAGTAAGAAACTAATCTGATGTCATTTTTTACTTTTAAAATTTATCGGATTTCAGAAATAGATAGAAATAATAACTATTTATGCAGTAAAAAAAAGTACGGATGACAAACCAAATTACCTACCTACTCAAATAGCATGCGATTTGCTGTTAAAGTCTGTGCTCAGAATTTTACGATGAATGCTGTCTAAAAAAAAGCTTTATTGAAATAAAATGTTTTTAGAAGTATATTATAAGCAAAAATAGCTTAATAGTTTTAATGAAAAGTAACATTTTGTCTGTCCCTTTTCTTCTTAAATTTACTCGGGAGCCAAGCTATTACAAGACTTCATAAATAAATACAAACAGACATCGACATCATTATCACCGTCAAATTTTTTATATGCATCATCTTCAAGAGATGAACAATGTACTGTGATGGTACTACATGAAAAGTTTACATTATTACTAACTCCCTATCAAAATTATTTTTACAGATTAGTCTATTATCTTCCAGGACTCAAATATTGTCAGCTATTATATTTCGATCTTCTAAGTCATCTCTAACTGCATCAATCCACTTACATCTTGATGAGTAAAGCAAGTGTTTGATGATACCAAAATGGTAATTTGTAAAAGACCCAGAGGAAGACCAAGATGGTCTTTCCTCTTTTATTCTGTTTAAGTGACGCTACCACCTAAGATTAATTCTGCTCCCACATTCCTGAATGCTAACTAACGATGTCAACTTCCTTCCTAATATCAGTTTTTAAAAGATTCTGTCACATCGATGCCATTTGTTCGCTTCCCTGATTCTTCTCAGGACTCTCATATTTGTGGTGCACCGTTTTACTTCTAACTCAGCTCTCAGCTTTGAAAGTTAAACTTGGTTTGAACACTGGGCAATTTAGACTACGACTTTCAAATGAAACTCACAATTAGGTTATATTTTAAATTCATTGTATCTTGAAGGGTTAATCCGTAAATTTTCAGAAGTTGAATCCAGCATCACGTCACGAATTAATTTTACATATGTATTAAATATGTATTAAACATTCTTGTTGTAATCATCTTATCCCTACCTATTTTACAAAAATAAATCATAAATTAATAGAATGCATACATATTTTATGATTTGATAAATGGTTTGTTATCAAATAAAAGTTTTTATGAAAATATCAAGATTAAACTTAATGGATTACATAAAAATTAATGAAATCGCATTTAAAATTAAACCGAAAGTCAATAAGTTATTTAACATACCAGACATGAAATTGAAAAAATATTTTTATGCGAATGACACCTACGAAAGGTTTATAACTTTGATGGATGGTTTGATATACGGGATTTACATAAAACCTGCAGTGCATTGGTACCGTTGGGGCACTAAGAATTAGGTAATCAGGAAATACTGTGCTTATACCAATCCTAGAATTTATACAAGCCACTTCATGTCCAATAAGTAGGATAATACAATAGTCTCACACCGGGTAATGAAAAGCATCTACCACCGAAATACTTTCACAGGTCCATGTGGGATTTGAACTCATGGTCAATTGATTGGAGAGCGAGTATGCTATCCATTCTGAAAACCAAGCCGAAAATTATAATTTATAATTATTTAAAATATTATAAAGTAATTTATATTAACCAAAAATAGTCAGGAATCAGTTAAATGCGTTTCATTAAAAATCTAGTAAATAAAAAGCATTACTTACAATTAAAATATAAAAGAAAGCTGAGTAAAATAACTTCGTACCTAATAAATTTAATGAAAAATTTAATCAATTTATATATTTAATAAAAAGTTTATTAAATTTATTTATTTAATTAATCATTTTTTTATTAAATTATACTCATAGGTACCTCGGTAGCGTAGTCGGTTTTGATGATACCCTTTGGTAGAAAAGATCTGCGTTCGAATTCCATCTAGATCGCGAAGAATCTTTATAATAAATTATAATAATTTAACGAAAGAGCATGTGAGTTTCATTCCGATATTATAATTTATTTAAATCTTTATCAGGGGTTTTTAACTGAATATGTGTTAGCTGGTCTTATACGCAGGTAAAGGGCTTCTACCGGAAAATCAGGTTTTTCATCTGTTTTCATCAACCAAGACTTAACGAACTTATTTCGTCGAATCTAGTTTCGAAAGCCTGCATTGTATTGTAGGTCGACTCGTAGAACAGTAGAGCACGCTACAGTACACATATATGAATAAACCTTTTAAATGCAATTCTTTGATAAAATCGACAATAAATATATTTTAAAAAAATAATGAAACGGTATATCAAACTTTTTAATCGAAACTAACATAAAAAATAATATTTAAAATAACTCTGAATTGCAATTTTAAAAAAGACTTAAAAATTGATGTGTTCTTTTTCAAACGAAAACGAAATTTTGCTGGAGCAGACACTTTCGTATGGAACAAAAAAAAAAAAAAAAAAATGAAGCAAACAAATGAAAAAACACATATCTCCAACAAATGACGTCATCTGTCGACATTAAATTCTGAAATAAATTCTTGGGAGATTACGTCATTTTCTGCTCGCGTGCATTTTTTTTTTTTTTTTCCATGCGAGTTTGTCTGCCTGCAACAAAATTATTTAGGAATTATACTGAATTATATATTTTAAATTCTCAAATCAAAAGTTAAAAAAGAATATCGAATTAATCAAAGCAGGATTAATATTAGCGTTTAAAATTATGAAATCAGAATAAAAATGCACAGTATTTAAAACACAGACGAAAAATGAATTATTCCTATCAATTGCTTCAACCTATAATTTAAAGTGAGATTTATTACTCTCCATCTAACCGGAGGAAAATACTAAAATAAAAATATGACTGCTACGATTGTTGCCATTATATTTAATTCTTTTAAAAAATGCACTTCCATCTCTTTATTTTTATCACTTGTATGCCATTTCTAACATCGCAGATTGAGGAACTGCAGCATGTCCTTTCTGTTCCGAATCGTTGCCATCGTTTAAGCAATTTCTTTCCAGAACTAAAACTGAACAAACATTACCACAGATGCGACGTTAGTGTGCTTTGGCAACGTGTTTATGGTGGTGAATTCCGTTTTGCGCATCGCTGACTCAACTTTTCTTAGCTGAGAGCATTTCGAATAGTGGACTAAATTGCTAAATGGATAACACGCTAATCGGTATTTGTCACCAGCGAATAAAATATAAATAAATAGAGAGATAGATTATAATAAAATCTTGAAATATTTTAACCCAAAACTTCAGTATTTTCAAAATACGAAAAGTTAATTTTAAAGCACATATATTAAAAGAGTCGACCTGAAACAAAGTTTTAAAAAAAAGAGATTAACAAACTATACCGTTTTCTTGCATAGTGAGGTCTGTGGAGTTTCATAATTAAACGTTCACACGCGTGCCGCAGTAAAAAAAAAAAAAAAAAAAAAAAAAATTAAAAATTAAAAATTAAAAAATATAAAAATTATTTTACAAATATTTCGTCTTACGTATCGTAAGAAATATCAGTAAGAGATCATCACTGATGATGTCATCATGTCATGATGTCATACGATACATAAGACTAAATTTTGTAAAATAAATATTAATTGCTTATTGCGGCACACGTGTGAATGTTTAATTATTAAACTATAGCATATTTGTTCTGTTATTTACAATCTGATTGAATTCTCTTGTGTCGGCCCTCAAGACATACTTTGTGAATTATTTATTAGTACTTAATGTTCGACGATAATTTCATTTGTCTTTCAGAAGGTGATTAGTAATTCCGTTTACTACAATGTACTGTATATCCTTTATATTTATATTTAATTTTTAAGTCTCGTATGAGGGAATGCATTATCAACATGACTAATACTTGCAGCGTCAGATTCATAAGCCTAGCTTTTCTCTTCTTAATTTGTGTATGCGTGTTGGGAAGAGTATTTGTGAGCGAAGCTGCAAAGTTGAACTGTTCAGATGGTCATTAAGATAGTTTTATTTCTATTCCTCCTCTTCCCCCCACCCCCACTTTTTACGTGCATTTTGAAAAATGTGAAATGCGACGGAAATGTTCTTTTAGATCTTTACTAAATCCGCCATCTCAGTTTTAACTTAGATCATTTTTAGTGATAAAATCTAGCAGAACGATTCGAAATTATACAAAAATGGAATTTAATGATGTTTTGTATTTAGGATTTCTATGAAAATTTGACATCTCAGTTTCGGTTTCGCTCGGGCTATTTTTAGGAACTGAATTTATCAAAACGATTCCAAAACACACACACACACACACACACACGGACCTCCACCCCCCAAAAAAGTTTATTTTCTTTGACATTAAATGACGTCAAGAAAATGCATTTTTTCATTATTTTTTTCGGGCCATTTTTTTTTAAATATTTTTTCCCTATTTATTTTTGTATTTATTTTGATCGACATTGACCATGGCATTGATCTTTAGACAGCTTAAGTCATGTTTTTCTTGCAAGGGGATTTTATATAATTCATTATCTGTCATTTTCATGACATTAAATGCAATTTTAAGAGGTGAAATTACCTATTTCATATTTTATTAGTGTGCGAGAGTGGGTGTGTGTGTGTGTGTGTGTAGGGGGGGGGAAGGTTGGTTATTATATGGTGTAGGGAACCTACCTATTCCAAGATTCAGATATTTTACGGACTTAACATCTAGGTTCCCTAGATCAGAGCCCAGACATTTTTTGAAGAATTATATCTTACCTTAAGTAACTGTTTAGATCCATGTCCCCGATCCTTCATCCTATCCTTAACTGCATTCAAACTTCTTACGGACTCATTGTAGTTTCTTGACTGAATTTTGCTCTACGTTTCCCGACCCGTGTTATTCGTGAGGAAAGTTTGTGGCTTACTTTTCATACCAGCTAATTCACCTTCAGGTGAAAATACCCTCTGATTTCGGAGAAATGTTCCTTGCGTCAAATACAAGAAACTAGTCTTTTTTTTTTATCCAAAGAGAATGCATGGAACATCATCCTTCCAACTGCTCTATAGACGCGTGTGGGATAGGAGAATCAAGTAAGAGAATCAAATGTTTTGAAAAGTTAGAAAACACGACATCTGATAAAAAAGAAAAAAAAAAGTACGACAGGATAAAAGCTCGGAAAATTAAAATGTATTTTTATTTTCCGAGTTTTTATAGTTTCCTTTCAAAGTAAGCCCCCTTTTGCACATATTTACATGTTCCGAGATTTCCACTTCTTCTGTGAAACACCTTTCATAGTCAGTCTATCACTAAAAGCTGTTTCATCTTTAAAAAAAAAAAAAAAAAAAAAAAAAAACATGTTAACCTTTATGTTAACATCAAACCTTTTTCTTTCTGTGGTTCTCTAAAACTGAAGAAGAAAAAAAAAAAAGGAACCTAATAAGCACAACAAGTTGTGTATGATAAACACGGATGGCTTCATACTATACTTTGTTTAAATAGCAAAGATGGCGGGTGTAAGCTAAAGCACACATATGTGGCATACACTCGATTGCTATTATCAAAATGAAAGTGAGAGAGAGAGGTTGTGACAAACAACACAAACGCTTCTGTGAATAGCCGTTTTCACACAGGTAGGATAGAAGAATGCTCGATCTATACCATATTCAGTTTAGCAAGCATTTATAGCACAATTTGGTCTGAGCGTGCAGGAACGTTGCCATGGTGAAACGAATAGTCAATCTCCTGTTGCTTCTCGCTAAATTGTGCAATTCATCCGCTGATTTTTGTTTGTTTTCATGCCCGAAAGGTATTGCAGAAATGACTCTTTTTTATTTTTTTATTTCAGTTCCACCCACACAATTTTGAAATTTTAGTACCCTGAGTAATCTAAACCTGCGTCTTTCGTCATAACCAAATATAATTGTTTGGGATTGCGTTTGTTTTCAAACGCAATAGCATTACTGTCCTTAAAAGGATATCCAACTGGCCTTGGAAAAAAAAAGTGAAAAGGAATCCATTGCTTTTAAAAAATAACCTTGAAAGGATATCCACTGATATTAAAAGGATATTCATTAGTCTTAAACCTTCTATTTTAACATTTTGTTTACTGGTAGAATATGATATTCGTTAAGAAACTATGTAAATAAAACTGTTTTTCCCTCACCACATCGTAGCGTATTTTGTGTCGCAATAAATATTGGGACACCTTCCCTTTTAAGAATTAATCATATATTAATGTGTTTATTCCAACTCCTCACAAGTGGCCTGTAATGTTATAGAAAGCAAATAGATATATCCATAAATTTGACAGTATGATATCAATGACGCGTGTTGAACAACTTGAGTCTTGGATGTCATATGATGCCATAAATAACTCGTATCCATTCGTGACACTGGCAAAAAGACTGCATCATCCAACTTCAAGAGTAGGCAACATTATCAGCGGAGAAAGTTTTTTCCCCTCATGATTATGGAAAGTATAATTCTACTTGACCAGAATAATATTCTGGCTTTCATCCTTCTTTTTCCCAAGTGTAAGCACGTTTAATGTTTAACGTTTATAATGCACTAGACCTCTCAAACACTCAAGAATGGAATGGGCGATTTTATTTGTTTTTATATCTGTAAAATAATGCCGAAAACAAGAAGTAAAATGCTTGTCAAGTAATAAATTGTCAGAAGAGAGAAATGTGAGGGTGCTACCTTAGCTGAGAAATACACAGAAAACTAATATCAAGTCCAAAAGTGTCAGAACCAAAAGAATGTACAAAAGTCACAGTAGTCCGATGTGGAAACGATTGACTAGGAGTTCAAAGATTCTGCAGAGGGTCAATATATAAAGAGCTGCATAGTCTTGGTTTATATGAATGGTCAGCTGCACATCAGCCAAACATCATTTATAGCAATCAAGCGCTGACTACGTTTGTATAAAGAACATCGCCACTAGTCGGGGATATGGAACGATGAATCGTGTTACACCCTTTTCTAATTGGATGCTTGCGAAACACATGCTGAAGTGAAATGACTGATTCCAAGTATAAAATCTGGTGGTGAAGGTGTAGCGATGTAAAGCTGCTTCTCTTGGTATGGACTTTTGGTTATAGTGTCTGGAAGGATGAATGCTTACAGATGCGCAACACTTCTGGATATTGCAATGCTTCCTGCATGTAGAACAGAGAACAATAAATAGAACTATAATAGGACTACATCATATTTTAGATATAACGAAATAAGGGTGTTACTTCACTATATGGCAATAAGACACTTATTTCAACACAGTGTGTACCTCCAATGACGTCATCCGATTCGAGGAAGTTTTTGCATGTGAGAAGAGGGCCCTTTCAGATGTAACCATCGCACTAATAATTGCTCCATGATTATCGAATTGTTCCATAGTTCATTTATACTTTATTCTCATAGCTGTAAAAATTATAACGAATAATAATTTATTAGTTGCGTATTTTGTTTTGAGAAAATGATTCTGACATTTTCATTTTAAGCCTTTCCACTTTCTGCCATTATTCTGTCTGAAACTTGCCGTCTTGCATTTAACGAGTCAAGTAGCCTGATTCAAAACAATCTGTAAAACAGGTTGTTTCACAATAGTATTTTCAAAATGTGTTCGTTCAGTTATAACGTCTAACTTTAGTGATATATTTAGCATATGTACAACAGAAATAATTTGGCTTTGCTTAATTTTATTGACTGGAGTTCAGTCGGCATCGCCGATGCGCTTTGATTGGCAGAACCCGGGTTCGAATCTTTATAAGGTTATTCAACCGAAGGAGAGTCGACTAGTCTCATACGGATAATATACTGGCCTCATAGCTTGAGGCCATGATTCAAAAACAGTCCAACTGAATCCACCTCATTTTATCGATCGCTCGATTTGAACCTAATACCTAATTTCATTCGTTTAAATATTATCAGAAATTTAATGATATTTTTCCCTCATAGATTGCATATTTCCACATTATCTTCATTGTCGCATTCCGTCAAATTCGTTAGCATTAATTCTTCATAAAAACAATAACAGTCTGCACGTGCTCGCTGAAGTGAGCAGGTGGCATGAAATCCGACACTGCGCAGACTGACAACCAGTGTGGCCACTTCCTGGAGAATCATTACACAATCAGCAGATTGTGACACGATTCTCCGCTTGTTTATCAATGCAATGACAGCTCTTGAAAACATATTATTATTTAATTTCGACGCAAAGCATATTGGGACAAATGAACTCATCTCATAAAAGCAGGCGACTTAAATTCATGAAGAAGATATTCTTTCACATGCCATAACTACAGGAGACATATAAAAGACACCTTTCGGTAAATAACAAATGCATTCTTTAGAAAGAAAGCTAATATACAGATGAAAATGTCTAATATCTCTGTTTATGGTGTTGTTGTTTTATAACTACGATCAAGGAAGTATGATTACGAGACGAATTCTCTATGTCTATTAAATGAATGTGCTCTCCAACAGGTTTATAGGGTATTCAGAATGAATCGGAATGAAAAACCGTACCATTTCCATCTAACTTACTTTCAGCTGAAAATCCCCTTACGATTGTTTTCGCATCCTAGACGTTATTTGAAGCTGGGTCTTTGAAAATTAAATGGCACTGTCGTTCTTCCAGCTGCACTTGAACAGAATGACCTCGAATTTTTTAGAATAATGTCAGAAATTAATACTTCGGATAGATTTATTCTGTACAGCTGTTATGTGATATAAAGCAGTATTAGTATCTGAATAAAGTGCTCGTAAATTGCTTTATATTTGGGTGTCGTATCTTGTTGGAAATTAGTAAAGTTATGATATATTGCTCTTTGTTTCTTGCATCTCTTATCGGAGAGTGCATACGTTTCTTATTCTTTTCCATTCTCTTATGCTTATGTGTTTTAATCATGACTTCGTTCCCATGATTACTTTCTTTTCAGCCTTATCTTACATTTAGTTATGGCGCATGTACTTTTCGTTCCTTTTTATATTTGATCCTCACCACTCGATATGTCGTGGAACATGTAACATATTAATGCCTTATGTTTGTACATATAAGTTAAGAGAGAGAGACTCTTGTAATCTTCTAACTTCAACAAAATGTACACACAACTATTTTGTGATTCCTTTATTTTTGCAAATCTTAATACATCGTAGACCCATCTCTAATCTCAATTACACATGTCTATTTATGTTGATAAATGGACATGGATTCTGGTTCATTCATTCCTCCACTAAAATTATAGTTCAGTTTCTATAGTGAAGTTGGTCCTGCTAACCTCACTTTCCAGAGAACCGCTACAGCGTGAAGGTTCTAGTCCAAACCAGAAGAAGGTTCACTAAATTATAACACCATCTCCACACCACACAGCGAATGTGGCGATACCCTCCGTATATAACGTTCTCTTGGCAACGGCTATCCAAATATTCGTCACTCCATAAAAAAGCGTTTCAATATTTTATTGTCCAATCAGGAAAACTCATTCACCAAGAATGTTCTTTTGGATAATGCCCGGATTGTATGCGGTCCTGTCATGGAAACTGAGGCTATAGAGTTCCGTCCATTACAGTACATAGAAATACAGTACGTTTAGTACCGCATTTCTATGCACTGTTTATACTTCTATTTATATAGTTTTACTATATTTTTGTTCTTATTTCAAAAGCATTACACTGTGAAGTAAAAATATCAATAAATAATTTTTTAGTTTTCTTTTCATATCCTTTTAATTTTCAATTTATCCTGCTGGCAAAGAACGAGTGCCGCCACCTATTTACTGTACGAAGTATATCGATTTGATGATTCTAAACGCAAATTAAGAAATCATATTGGAATATTAAAATACATAATATTAAAGTTTAAAATTGTGGAAGAAAGAAATAGCAGAAGTAATAGAAAAGCTTATCGAGAACTATGCATATGAATAGTATAGAGAATCATGAACGACCTACTATGGTTATATGTGTTTATGAAAACACGGAAACAAGCGGAATTTTTATGGATTGTTTAGTGACACGGTCGAAGCAATTAAAGCTATGCCATGAAATTCCTCTTATAAAGGTTCCCCTTGACGACAATCATACGGAGCCTTTCCAAAATTATCCTTATTTTAAAAGCAAAAAAGAAAGGAAGAAAGAAACACTTGCGCAATTTGATTAATCTGCAAAATTTATGATATAAAATATACAGCTCAATGATAAATAAAAGAACTTCTGCTATTTGTGAAGTACCCGTATTTTTTTTTATTTTTTAGATCCGGTTTTTAAAAGGGATATTCCTCCACTAACGTTAGAGGAAAGTCTTTTACCGATTCGACATGGATATATTACGGTGCATTCGAAGAAAAAGAAATTACTACAAGTATCTAATAATAATAATAATAATAATAATAATAATAATAATAATAATAATAATAATAATAATCCATAGTAGTTAACAGATCTTTAAGACCCACGAACTGTCCTATTGGCTTTCGATACCAAAATTTTAGGATAACATAGTTCATAATATGAAATTGTGTGCAAATTGGGCGTGTTTTCCTGGCCAGTTTGCCTGTTTTGCTATGATGAAACTCCCCCCCCCCATCCAAATGAGATCGAATAACTTACCTAAATCAAAATACCTTATAAAAGGTGTTCGATTTGAACGTTTCGGTTAGCTAGTTAGTTCTTTAAAAAAGAATTCACTAACTAGTTCTTTTCCTCCTAGGATTTGAAGCTAGTTTTTGTCACCCAAACCACTTCTTCGAGATCTAACTGAGCTAGCTATCGAAGGCATCTAATAGTATTAATTCGATCAGACATAGCTTTGTTTTCTTACAGTAGATTAAACATTAATGCTAATTAATGACCTCCCTAAAGACAGACTTTGATATTGAATAAATTTAGCAATTTCTGTAGAAAATCAACGTAGATGTGAAATATTAATGCATGTTATCGACGGACTGTTTGCATTCATGCTGATGTCGTGAAAAGAAAATCAAACTAAACTTACCCATAAAAAATAATAAAAATAAAAAATCATTGTATCTTTCCAAAGATGTTGCATTATCTTTTTTTCTCCCTTTATTTGATTTGTTTCCTTTTTTTTTTTCAACCTGACGTGGATGGGATTCTTCTTAAAAAAAAACCTTAGCCATAGTTTTCATTGAAATCAGTAAAGTTTTTTGGTACCTAAATGATGCAGCATGACAAATTAAATGTGACTATGGTACCAAGTCTCTTAGAGGTGTAGGGTCTGACTGAAAAATCTCAATTCTGTATGATGTGGCACACTGACCTGATCTTCAGAAAAGAAAAAAAAAAAAAAAAAAACTTTCTATCGGTCCAAAGATGTTGCTTCATCTTTTTTTCCCTCCCTTTATTCGTTTCCTTTTTTTTTTTTTTAAATAAGAATCCCATCCACGTCAGCTAAAGCTATTGTCGTTTTAGGCGTTATGGATGTGCTAAAGATTTTAAATATCAAATTCTATCACTCCTTTTAGCCAGAGCTAATGTTATATTTACACTGGCAAAGCAATCTTAATAGTTGTCATTCATTGCTGTAAAAAAAAAAAAAAAAAAAAAAAAAAAAAAAAGTAAATAAATGCACTAGCTTTCTTATAACAGCTAGCACATAAAAAAAAAACTACTTAAAAACTCAAAACCTACATTTTTATTTTATTTAATTATTTATTTATTTTTCTTTTGCAAAAGGCATTCCGAGCCTTACTATAATTCATATCGATGCATGTAATAAAACTCCCATAATGTGGTCTTGTTTACAAGTGTCCGAACCATAAATAGGAGAATGCAGCCTTAAGAAATTTGAACTGGAAACCAACTAAATTATATATTCATGAGCACGGATAGTTTGCAGCTTTAAACATGCACTGAAAGTATTCTACATGTTTAAAATGCAGTTGTAGAATTTCGTATAGTCGAGCATGTAAACAATATGCCATCTGAAGCTTTCTTTTTGCTCTCTTTTTGTTTTTAACAGTTTTCCCCTTTCTTTCTGGCTCAGATGGTACAAAATTTAGAGCAAAAAGCATATGCTATGAGGAAGAATAAATATGCATTCAACTTTTTAATCAGCAACGCTAACTTGCAGTGAAGAAGATTTGCGATAACGCGATGTAGTGTGTGTGTGTGTGTGCGTGCGTGCGTGCGTAGCGGTTATCTCCTTCCACCTTCGCATTAGGTCAGATATGTCGGTTCTCGCACACTAAAACCACTCCTCAGTGATCCCGGGATGATAATTACATGGCAGCGGAAGTCGGTTGGTCATTAGCGGCTGAAAGAAAAGATGACCGCAGGCTAAGAAAGGACAAAAATACTTGAAAATTCTCGAAATAAGGAACTCCCCCGCTGAGAGAGCAAGCAAATACAATGGACCTTCCAAGGTTACCTTTTTTCAATCTGTGTGTGTGTGTGTGTGTGTGTGGATGTGCATGATAACTACCCTTGTGGCGAAAGAGTTAATAAATAAATAAGTATATAAAATAAAGTATGCGCAGTTTTATTTTTCTTTGGTTAACGTATATCTTGTCGACTATGAAAAACCAAGGCCATAAATATCACTCTATTTACCTCAAATGTGGAAGTTTTTGCTTTGGAACATAAACCGAGTTATATTGGAAAAGAAAAAAAAATGCATAAAAAAAATCGTTTCATCATTAGGCTTTGTACTGATTAATGTTGATTTACCGAATATTGGTACGTAATGACAGATTTCATTTAATTTTTCTTAGCGCCATCTACCGGAATAAAACAATTTAACTTAGTAACTGGAGGAAAAAAGTTTCGTATATACATATCAAGTAGAAGCCTTCGCGTCTAGTTTTATTTGATTTAATTTTTGACTTAGCGCCACCTACCGTAATAAAACAATTTAATTTGGTTGCAAAAAATTATATATATATATATATATATATATATATATATATATATATATATATATATATATATATATATATATATATATATATATATATATCGAGTGATAGCCCTCACAGCTAGTTTTAATGACTTTGTCAACAAACCCGAAGTACCATTAGAAAAACTATGAAATGTACAAAAATTTTTACGAAGTGAATAACTCCATGGTAACAGATTTGTTTTGTTTACTTTTGCAAAGTTTACTGAATGTTCTGCTGGATAAAAATACTAAGGAAGAAACTTAAACTTGCAAGAAAAAATTGACGTGCAATGATAAATCATTGGTGCTGATGACAGATGAGAGCGTGAACAGTGAACCGACGGACTTCACAGCAACTCTTGCTCCGAAGTTCGTCTGAAATCTTAGAAGAATTTCAAATACTGAACTACTAAGAAGAAAGAAGAACGATTTATTAGAAAAATATACTTTTTTTTTTCATTTTTGTGATTAATTGACTTTCATAAATCAAACGATATGAAAAGCCACAGAGTGGGGTTGGGTGGGGCAAGAAATGTCCTGCTAATGAATTGGTGCAAAGTGTATTCTATCATTAATATTACACGTTACAGCTTTCCTGATTTTGTTATTCCACTCCACAATTATACGGTAACATTAGCATTCCTTCCTGTAAAATTACCATTAATTTTTGTAAGATTACCATTAATTATTGCGAAATTACCATTAATTAAAGCAACATTACTGTTAATTAGAGGAACATTACTAGTAATTACTACGTTTACATTGATTGCTGTAGTAAATGAGTACTTGAAAAAATTAGGCAAGTTGGACTTTCGCTAAGACATTGTACAGAAGCTGTAAAAGAAAGTGAATCTCAGATCCTCTTTTCGAAAGTGGATGTGTAATAAGATAGCGATTATACATCCCCTCAAGATCGAATGGTTAGTTACAAATGGACTTCAAGGTTTGCGACTGTCATTATTACCTATAGATTTGGCTTCTGCAAAGAGTAGATGAAATACGGTTCTAATTAGCTGAAAATGGGAATCTTGTATTTAGGGCAACTTAAGGTTCTGAAGCCTCTTTTCTACACTTAAGGAATGTCCAAAATATTTTCAAGACGCAGTCGATTTCTTTGATTCGTGTAACATTAAATTCTGTTCACAAAGTTCGTAATTTCAACCTCTGTCTATCTCACTTGAAGAATTAGAACTTTTCTCATTTAATAAATCCTTAATAGACGAATGGGGGAAAAGTATTTAAACATTGTACTAAGTATACCAAAGTGTAAAAAGTATTTGAAAAAAAAAAATCCTTGAAGGGCCAAGTACAAAATATCTAAAACAAAAGAGCATGCTTGTTTCAAGTGTAAATAAAGTTAATTATCTATAGTATTTCAAATACTTAAGTATTAAGAACTTGAAAAATCATTTATAAGGTATCAAGTAACTGAATTATTCAAGGATTACTCTAGTTGCTTCAGAATAACCTGACTAAATTAGCCGTATTGATAAACTTGAAATTATCGCATATGAATATTATTTATTCAATATCCGAATATTGAACATATACTTAAAAACATTTATTCACACCTGGCATGTTTCTATAATGAATGCACTTAAAATACTACTTATAATAGGTACTTGCAACGTTCATGGAGTATTTTGAATAATTTCTAGTATTCAAATAATTATGTTCACTTAAAAGATTTTAAAAGATTTCAAAGTACGTAATCAAGTGCAAAGTTACAAGAATTGGTTTTCAAAAGTACTTCAAGTCCCGAGTATGAATAAAACGTGAAGTACTACTTCAGGTACGGAGTAACTGTGCTTAATAGCAATTACGAAAGATTTCTAGGTATTATTATCGGGTTTTGCTCATTCGGCTTGGGCGAAGCGCTTTGGTTGGAAAGATCTGGGTTCGAATCCCATCCATACTCAAAGAACCTTTATTAGAACTTTTCTGTTGAAAGCGAGTTAGCCAGTCTGATACGGCTGTGCAGGGTTACCTCTCGAAAAGGCGGGTTCTTTTCGTAACCAGCCAAGAGAACACACGCAATTTATATACGGAAATATGTATTTAAGCATAAGAGTAACCACCTTATCCTAAAGTTATGATTCCGAAGTCAAAGATACTTAACAGATTGGCCTTAAGGCCCTGTAAGCACCGCGGGTTATTATTATTTATTTTTTCTTCACGCTTTATTCATATTCGGCACTTGGAGTACTACTTCAAGTACTGCCGAATCGTGCTTAGTAATGATTATGGAAGATTTCTGTTAATAAGAAAGGAGTGGTCAGCTGTTTATACTAAACACTTAGTGCTTGGGGACCCGACTCACGAATTTAATGAAGTCCGCAAACGTCAGAATATTTAATATAAATTATTAGCCTAAGGAATATTTTATTTTCTTATAAAGAAATTCACTGTTTTAAAATATAGTTTATGCAAAGAACATTGTTATTTTAGAAAGTAATAGATTTATACCGAGTTGTATTTTATCATGTTAGTTTATAATCTTAAAAGTACAAAATTAGGAACACTTAGGTTATCTTTTCTTTTCTTTCTTTTTTTCTTTTTTAAGCAACGTTCATTTTTATGGCTAGTGTTTCTTATCGTTTGTGACTACAGGAATTAAATGTCGAAATAATTCAAAATTAATTCTGAATTATTATGTTCAGAAATTAATCATTCTGAATAGAACATCTACTGCAACATGGATGTTTTGTGAACGTCTTTAGGTGGTAGATTAATTTCATTGTCCGGTGTTAGACCACTACTTGTTTATTGGAGACCTGAAGTGGTTCAAAAAGGGTACACCGTTTATTCTTCGGAGCAGAGAAACGGGATTATATGTCTTTTGCATCCCGCGGTACTCACTGTGGGATAGATTTCAACCTTTCGTGTGTAAATTCAAATAAACATATGAATGAAATTTAAAAAATGAGTTTTTTAATACTGTTTTGAGTGTTGCATTAAAATCATTATCTGAAATTTCCTTCAACTTCTAGTGAGAGATTCCCAAGACAGACATCCTTAATGTCGAAAGTTTATCAAACAACGTTCAAATCACAATTCTTCATCTTGATTACGGTGCCACTTCCTGTCAAGAGAAAAAAAACCAAACTGGTGGGCAAACGCATTATTTTATTCATAATATCTAGTAATCATTATAATTGTCGTTAACTGATGGCGATTAATAATAAATGTTAGTTTATGGAATTTAGATGAAAATGGCTGTGAAATGATTTAATAGAACGAAAGAGGACACAATGAAAATATTTTTAAGATGGAGGAGAGAAGAGAAGGAGAAACTTTTCTACATACATTTTGAAAACGATTGGTTTAGATTTAATGATTGAAACATTTCACTTTCTCCTAAAGATCTCCCATATTCCATTATCTTCCCCCCCCCTTCTCCAAATACGCTCATCATTTGTCTCAGAACTCTCTACTAGATAAAGAACACAATCTTGACCTTCTTTGTGACAAATCGTCACTCCGTCAGGAACGCATCGCTTTGCAGATCTGTCACTGTTTCGGCACTTTCTGCTTTCACGCATTTCGCTATGCCACGATGACCTTTCTGGGTCAAACGATATGCAGCCCAACCAACGGTTGAAGCGTTCGTTTCGCTAATTTGACGGCGAAGATTTTAAAAAAAAAAGGGACAAATAAACAACAATAAAAAAATTTAAAAAAAAACACACACACAGGCCTGTTCCAAGTGCGTGATCCTACTAAGTAGAGGGCGCTGCGACACAAACACGAGTGGCCGCGTGCCAGCATTGAGCGTGCAGCCGTTAGCCAACCAACGAACCAGCCAGCGTGTCTCGCGCGCTCTGGTCTCTACACCGCAACAAGCTCATGTCGGAGCCAGAATAACAATCAGTGGTTCGGAATCGTTTGAGGGACGCTGCTTAAAAACGCACGTCATTTGCTCGAAACGCCCACCACACCGACGCCCTTAGAGCTTGGTCAGGACACAGTTTTTCGAACCGCGATACTTTCCTTTTCTCTTTCTCTTTCTTTCTCTCTCTCTCTTTCTCTCTCTCTCTCTCTCTCTCTCTCTCTCTCCTCTCTCTTCGCAGATCATTCCTCGAGAGAACCACACACACACACGCACACTTCTTCAGCACGACACTAGAAAACACTAGAAACTTCGTAATGATCATCGCTTCGCGCCGGGTTCGCCCTGGGCTTGCGGACCAAGTTCTTTGCATCATCGTCCCGTGTCTGTTGCTTCCCCTACCCACGACGGTGCTATCGGCTGGGTTCATCCAAGGTAAGTTGCATTGTTTGGTTTATCATCCTATTAGCCAACCTCTCTCTCTCTGTCCCCCCCCCCTTCCAATCCTGCTTACCTTACCTTATCTCCCCCTTAGTTCTTTTCCCTCTATAATTGTCCTTGTCGGGAGGTCCCGAAGGGGTGGTCGTGTTGTTTTTCTCTCACTTCGATGAGTTCTGACCTTGAAAAATACTCGTCGGTGTGCGTCTAACGGCTTTTTAAAAGAGCCGTTCGTAGCTAGCTATTTACTGCCGACAAGTGTAACGGCACATTCCCGGATGTTGACTCACTTCTGGTTATGTGCATCTAATTAACGCACCAGCGGAAGTCACGGAATTTGGACCCTTTTAGGACACTAATCGATCTTCAGGGTTATCAGCAGATCTCGTCACTCTTTTCATAGTGGAGGGAAATATGCCAAAAGTCAAGGAAAGATCGCAGTGTATAGAACAATGGAATGTTTTGATTTGAATCTCATTCTACAGAGAGAGAGAGAGAGAGAGAGAGAGAGAAACGGGGAATGTAGAGGAACAGAACTAGCACTGAAAGAAAAGTTTCACTCCATCACTGCTATCAGTATCAGACAGCATCTTTCTCTGCTTTTTTTTTTTCCGTCCTATGAAAGTGCTATTAACTTTTTCTGTTGAGTGTGACTTGATGGTAGGTGTACATTTATACGTCATTATTCCTCGCACTAGATTTAATATGCACACACCGGTAGTACTTTATTTGGTTTGGAAATAGTATCAAGCGCATGTTGCTCAATTTTGTGTAATTTATTTGGAATTAATAGTTGTGTATTATTATTATTATTATTATTATTATTATTATTATTATTATTATTATTATTATTATTATTATTATTATTATTATTATACAGGCACATTCAGAGAATCAGATTAATATAATGTTCTCTTATGTTAATGAAATAGTTTACAAAAAAATTAAGAAATGATATTCCATTTTTGTCCATGTCTTGATTTCATGTAACAAATCGCAATTGAATTGGAAATTAGAATGAAAAATATTGTTTACACTAATAAAAAATTAAATTTATTTATTATGTAATTGGCATCTTAAGTTTTCTTTAAATTTTCATTTCGTCCAAAGAAATGATTTTTTTTTTTTATTCCCGTATTTCTACCAAATCATATCTTTTAAGGCCATGTCTTGTACATCAATGGAGTGAGCTACTGTTTGCCAGAGAATGCAGAACATTGTGAAATGTTCTACTTAAAATATCTAATTTCTATTTTTGGACCACCTTTTAATGTTTGAGGAAGGAGAAAGAATATAAAAATTGAGGGACTTATCAGAGCAGTGACGACAATGAAATTGCGATCTGAATACTCAGCTGTTAAACAAGTACTCTCATACACCGTGGTTGCACAACAAAGTGAAAGATCGCCCAACAAAAGTGGTAAGTGAATAAGTGAACATTATTAGCGAAATATCCATAACGGAGCTCTACTGCCATATTCGTCCACATTAATTGACTGTTGTAGGGCAGACAAAATCGAGAGTCAAAGAGATTGTTTCCGTTTTGTCTCTTATTCAAATAATGAATTTGCTGTTTCGCTAGAAATGGGCTTTCACATGACTTTTATATCCCATGAACTCATCAACGTCAATAAAACCTGTTATTAAATAGCAGAAATTATTCTGAATAAGAGAAATAGAAAAAGTTTTGTACGAAGAAACGTGTATCACTTATATCGTGATATAAATAAATGTCATTGGAATAGATTTTTTTTAAGCAATTGAAGAAATTTACAAAATAAACTTCTTAAATTAAAATGGACGAATTCTTTAGAATTGTGATCAGGATATTCAGGGGAAACAAAAAAGGAAAAGAAAACAGTGCATCATGGAAGTGAAGAAGTTATCAGTAGAGTCAATATATAAGCCTTGGATGGTGGAAAATGTTATAAATTATAGTCTGAACCAAGCTAAAAGAAACTTGAACAAAATAGTGTACTTTTAGTAATTTACAGTTTGTCGAATACTTTCCCTCAATCACTCTACCAGTTTAATAGGTAACCTATATAACCCCTTAATGTCCTACCCGAGGCAATCCATCTGTACTGGCGAAGGTACATTTAAATTTGCTTTCCTTTTAGTTAGTAGGATGAGTGACCTAAATAACAAAATGAAACACGCGATTGTATATACCGTGCAACTTAACTGTTTGCGACGTTCTTTTTTTACTGCTTTACTTCATTTTCACTTGCACAGCGGTACTTGATGGGGGGGGGGATAGGCAAACTTGTATCCGATGATTGAATGCCCTAGAACGAACAACTAACAGGTGTTTAGATCGGAAGTATTGATTTTTATTCTCGAAATGACAGGAACACTGAAAATAACCAAAAGGTATACATGAGGATGCTTGACTTTCTAGATCCAAAGTGGTGATCATTTCAAAATCTCCAGTACAATCAATAATGTGGAGTGGAATAAGTAGAATATGGTGTATCAACCTCCTCAGGAGTTTTTGTACTCCACCATTTTTGGTTCTTCATTACCACGTAGATCAGGCAAAATTTCCGGTGGGCCAAAATCATACAAGGCCTCAGGACCGCAGGGCACGTAATTTTCCTGAGATTTCTGGAGCCTTTTTTGGTCCACCCAGGCGTTTAAACATGAGCAAGCGAAATAAATTCGAATGAAAAATCAGGACAAGAACGAATGTATTGTGTAGGGCAGTGGCGCACTCAGAGGGGGGGGGGATCCTGACCCCCTCCAAAGAAAAAGGGAAAAAACACTAGAAAATTTTCTAAGAATCTTTCCCTAATTAAAATTCTTTTTTTTTTTAAATTTATGTTGTGTCGTATCTTCTATTTCTATACTACTTATGAATTATCGATCATTGCATATGCTCAGTCATAGGTCGTATGCAGTGCGTATTGTGTATTCTCTAATCGTATACTCAACTCGGGACCCACCCAAGTTTAAATCCTGAGTGCGCTACTAGTGTAGGAATATGCTCTGCTATTATATACTGGAAATATAATAAAATGGAAATAAATAGAATAATTCGGAACTGCTAAACAACAACAACGTGAAATTTCCATTTCTTTATATTAACCTTATTTATCATTCAGTCTTACTTTGAACATGATTTAATTTAGTTTTAGTTATTCATTTTAATGAATGAATAGAACAATACATACATAGCAGAAAATAGCAGCAAACTTTTGAGATTATAAAAAGATTTTTATGATTGTGTAAAGTCAGTGAGTTTTTTTTTTTTTTTTTTTTTGTATTTTCGTTTTTCCACAGCATTAAATTTTTTGTAAACAATAAAAGTTTTGCGTCACTAGAGGGCGATCATTCTTCTCTAAATGTCACGGCGTTGAAGATAATTTCATCCATTTTTGTGTATTCTTTAGATCATTTCGTATGCGTGAACAGGAATGATAAGTTTGCATTGCGAAGTTTAAAAGCGTTTGACGACACAACTAGTTTTATTGTTCTGATCGTAAATAGTCTTTTGCCGTTTCTAATTTCTGTCTCCGTGTCATCCACAATAACCATAGAGAATGTAATCGTCAATGGCAAACGACGAAGACGAATGAGAAAATAGTAATATCTTTAAGATTACTAGCGAAAGAGGTTAACGCAAAACGAAGCTTTTACAATAAACGAGTTAGTCTGCTGGTATTACTGTAATTATTTTGCTATCGCCTGTCTGTCTCTTGGTATGTTATTTTTTTTATTATTATTATTATTTTCTGTTTCTATTCCGTTTTTAAACATTTATCTGAGTGACCTACATTTTTGTTTAATTTTATTACATTAAATGAAAGAATTAGTGAGGTAGAAAGTTAGGCTGTATTACACCATCAAAATTGTTTATTTATTTATTATTATTATTTTTTAATTATAGACTTACTGTTTGTAGGTTTACAAAAATAAGAATCAGCGTTTGTCATCGTAAAATTAAGATATTATTCTTATTTGGCTTGACACTTTTTCCCCTCAATTTATTTTAATTTTAAGATTTGAAGATTTCTGACGCACTATAGGTGCTATAGCGCAAATACTGAAATATTGCAAATACTTTTTATTTTGCTGAGGCTACCATATTTTGAAATTATAAGATAAATCAATAATCGAATATTAAAAGAAAATTATTAAGTTTAAGAAATATTTTAAGGCTCTTCGTTTTTAATTTGAAAAATCACTTGCTAAGAAATTAATTTCACTTTATGACATCGTCCTAGAGATAGCCCTTCACAAGATGCACATTTTCCTTACCTTCCTCATTTCCCCTAAAGTGTATTGTATCATTTGTATTGTTAAATGTACCATGTAAGAATAACCCCTGCATATACTTTCTGGTAAATTTTGGCTAATACATTGTCGCTTGTACAATATAATAGTTACACAAGATGGCGCTGCTGCATACCAGTAGTGTCGGTAAACTAGCGTAAACGATTTTTCAGCAAATAAAATACTTGGTTCTTAATTTTTACTATTTAAAAAAAAAAAAAAAACTAATATATTAAAATAACTAGGCATTTTATTTCCTGTTAGTTTTATTTTTTCAAATAATCATTTATGTTATTAATCAATTTTAGCAATGAAGTTTTAGACATATATTACTTTATGATAAGTTATTTTTACATTGGCAAAAAAAAAATACTCAAAATATATTCATGTTTACATTACGGTAGGAAAATAAGAAGTCATTTTGATGTGAAAGAGTTGGGTTTTTGAACTCCGTACCGCGAGATGCACTGTCTGCTCTTCAAGGAATTACTGTAGGGTGAAGAATTGCTGAATCAGGTTGAGATGCCGGAGAGTGCTCCACCTGGTCTACTGGCTTACATTAAAGTAGCCGCGGATAAAAATAGGGCATGGTGGAAAGTAAAGGGATGTGCCGATGCGTGGCTTTTAATCAGCTCTCATTCATCAAGACGGCTTCCTCGTGCAACCACTGAGGCCTGCTTCCTGCTTCTCCGTTACGTACTGTTCTAAGCGTTTCTTACGAGCAGTGAAAGAATATCTTCCCGATTTAATCGTCTGCTATGGAACACGACTTTAATTCTACCCTCGTTTTCTTCTTACGATGCATGTTGGGTTACAGAGACATCATGGAAAGAATCTTCTTCGCGATGGTAAACGCAGACAGATATAACCCAGTGCTAAACCACGTAGGAGTTAACCGATAATTTATGACCTTTTTTCATTTGCTTTCTTAGACGAGCAAAAGAGTAGGGGGAAATGTCATAATCATACCATATACAGTCTTTAATGATCAATTTAAAAGATCAAAAATGGATATTTCAGCCGAACATTCATGCAACAGAATACCAATAACTGTAAAAAAATGTCTATCCTGTTTTTCCTCCTCCAATTTATACCTACTAAAAAAAGTGGGATGTAATGTTGCTCAAATACATCGTGATATATCCCTACACCACTTTAAAAACTTTACCAATAGATTAAATGCCTACCGTTTTAGCTTTAAAAAAAAAAAATGTTAGCATTATAAATAATACGCTACTATGCCAAGTATTTAGGAAATAAACGCTACAGATAGCTAAGTAATATGATATTTATTAATAAACATGATAAGGGACGCGCCAATTTTTATCTTAAATAACAGCAGAAATATTGTTTATTTAATATGACCTACTGTGGACTACATCATAGTCATGAAGTCCACAGTGGCTCGTATTAAATAAGCAATCTGTCATTCCTCTACCACCTTTCATAATAATTCCATTATTATGAAAGGATAGAGGATTTCTTAGACAGTACGCAACTTCCGTCACCTGCTGTTAAGACAGCCTGCTTATTGGAGGTCCAAAATGGCTCAAAAAGTTCCGTTTAGTCTCATCTCATCTCCTCTCACCTGCGGCATTAAGTGTAAGATAAGTTTACAATCTTTCATAGATGGGATTCGCAAAAACTACATTGAAGAATTATCACTCGAATTATTCTGAGAAAATTCTGCTTTCATCTAGCGTAAAATTGGGGGGGGGGGGTTAATAATTGGATACGATAAATGCTCTAACTCCTTTTCATTTCCCAAGTGGCACTCTTTTAGCCATAAAGCTAACCGCGATGACCGAGTGGATAACATCCGCTCTGTACTAAAGTAGACTTATGTTCGAATCCGAACTGTGACATGGATGTTTATGAATGCCTTTAGGTGAGAAATGATTTTCATCTTCCAGTGTGAAGTCACCGCCATGTTTCATTGGAAGTCAGAAGTGGCATAAAAATATTCTAAGTCTATAGCAGGATTTCTGAATTATCTGACGTTTAGTCCATCCAGGATACTAATATATTATATGGTTTCGTGGATGAGATTCACAGAAAAAATGTTCAGTGCATTCCTGTGATGTGCTAGATCAGAGGTGATGTTTCTAACTGCCAACTATTTCTTTATATGTACTCGTGTGTGTTTTTTCTACGGTCGTTTTTTCTCATTTGGGAGATATAAAAACCAAGTTTCTTCAGGGATAAAAACCTATTACCTACCTAAGATACTAACTCTGGAATCGGCCGATAAAAAAAGCATAAAGTTTGAACTTCCATAAATGATGGTAGAATCAATCCCATTGTTTAATTTTAATACTATCATTTATAAAGTTCAAGGAGCGGGAGGGAGGGGAATGGTAACGAATCAAGCTAAAAACAAATAAAAAATGCATTTGGCTGTATATTGGCGAAACATGACACTGGGAGGTTTAATGCCACAGCAAAATGAAACATCACTGCGTCTACTCGACGTCCGTATTCCTCCATGCCTTAAAAATGAATAACAGTTAACCTCAGTATCAGAATGCATATGGTCCAAGTTTATAAAATACCCTCTTTTGAATTCATTTTTCCTGGTTAACACTAAAACCCACATCCTGTTGATTGAAGATCGAGTACGTTACCACTTGGTCAACTTGGTTTAACCCTATTTGTGTTTGACTACCGCAGTCGTGATCATGACATTTATTTTTCGGTTGGAAAAACTTGAGTTCGATTCCCGTCAATTCGATCTGGTCTCCTAAGTAGGTAGCAGGGTTTTTTTCCTTCTCCAAAACAGATAAACTTTCTCATTTTTCTTGCTTGCTTCTCGTCTACAGAGATTATTTTAACTTATTATCAAGACTTTTTCATACTTGACTGTCCTTTGACAACACGAAGTTCCCTTATACAAAAGAATCTTCAGGCTAAGAAAGCAAAGTGGAAACAAAATTATTATCGCAGTATCCGTGTACGTAATATCGGTGATGATAAGGAGCTAATTGGATGGAATAACTGTCTCTTTTTCTTTGGCGGCAGTATTCTACAGAGCAAAAAAAAAAAAAAAAAAGTTCGTAACCTTGATGGGTAACTTGTTTTGAACTTAAATATTTCTCAAGGTGAATTAGACTCGAGCGTGACTGACTATGTTTTACGTTCAAGAAGTACGATATTATCTTGACTATTATTAGGTTAGTGTTTATCACATGGTTCAACTCGTCCTTTTCTTTTTCTTTTCCTTTTTATTAAGCGCTGGATTCCATTGGATTTCACTTATATATTGAACCAGGAAATCAAGAGAGGGATATTATTTTCGATTTGATTAATACTTTCATTAATTAGAGCGTCCTTGTTTTGGATTCAGTGTTAGCAGGAAGAACTTAATATTAATTGCAAGGGTTTAATAAGCATCTGTTCATGGGATGCACCCTAAGGCTACCTCCATAAATATGCTGAAAAATAAAGGAAAACCTTAAACAAAAATGCATGCATAATATAATTTTGCAGTGTACATTAAGTACGGTTTAATTCTATTAGCTTAACTCCCAAGCCATTTAAGTGCGGTGAGTGTTATATAAGTGTTCTTAGGAGGCTTGTATATTACGTGGGGAGAAGCACCTGGAGAAAATATAATTCATATCATTCCCCCTCCCCCACCACCACCACCACCACCACACACACACACACACCGGCACATCACCTCTTTTTTTTTTAAGCAAGGTTCGAGATTAAAATTGCTTGAAATTATAATAAGAAGGTTTACTATGACTTAAGAAGTGTTTGTTTTATTTCTTTTCAAACATATTCGATGAGACACGACAGTTTTGCAATAAAAAAAAGGGAAAAGAATGCTTGCGATTTAATGAGTGCCTATCACATTGTCTGTGAGGATGATTACATGTACTTCGATAAGTACATGTTAACAGCAATGTACTTATCGAAGACTGCTGAACACATCGCACTATTTTCCAGAAATAAATGCGTTTCAGTAGTCAGCAAAAAAGCAATACTCTTCTGTCTATAAGGCAATTGTACTTCATTCAGCTATAAAAAATAATAAAAACATTTGGGTTTTTGCATGATCTCTGACTTTGTTTAGCTGGATAACACTAGTGAATTATTTTACAGTAATCCCAAATGGTGCAAGGCGTTTAGAAACGTTTCTGACCATCTCACCACCAAGACTTTCTAGGGAGTCATAAGCAGTCCTCGCTACTGAGATGGTCAGAAAAAAACGACTTGCACCATTTGGAATTACTGTAAAAAAATTAACTGGTGATCTGCAGCTAATAAAGTCAGAGGCCATGCAAACACAGATGTGTACTACATCATACTTACTACAACAGAGAAGTGGACTGTAGTTACAATGAAATTAACTGGAGACATTGCTCTTTACATAGTTGGTACGACTCATAATCTTAGATGAGGTATATCTTTTGCATGAAGATCGACGTACAGTTTTAGAGCCCTTGGTAGCTAGGGCATTAAGACAGATTGTTTATGTGGCTTCCGTGAAAGCCGTTGTTGTTGAGATTGTCAGAAACTTTTCTAAACGACTTGCACTGTTTAGGATTACTGTATGAGAATTAACTGGTAACAAAAGCATTCGTCGGACCTGCAGTCCTCTGAAAACTAACCTGACACATTTCAAGTAAGTGAAAACACACACACACACACACACACACACACACACACACACACACACACACACACACACACACACACACACACACACACACACACACACACACACACACACACACACACACATTGCGATTCTATCCTTTCGTTTTATCTTTTTATTTAGATATTTATATTATTATAAATTTCGTTATATCTTGTAAACAGAGTACTGCTTTGTACTCTTGTAAGAAACGACCTATAAGTACTGTGTCTTCAGTATATCGGAGCTGATGATAACTAGTTAATGGCCTCTGTGACCAAGTTAATAATATCGCTTTGCAACCAATGGGCTGTGGGTTCCAATCCTATTGAGGTATAGATGTTTGTGAATGACTGTCGATAATAGATTATTTTCATCTCTTGATGTAAAATCACCACATTGCTCACTGGAGACTTGAAATATCTTAAAGTGTGATCTCTAGAAAAGTGTTTAGGATCGTCTAACTCTTTGGAATTCCATTATGGTATTAATGTACTGATATGATTCCATTATGGTATTAGTATGGTATTAATGATTCCATTATGGTATTTTGAGTTCCATTCTGGTATTAATGTACTGATATACAAACCTAAAAGAATCATATCCACTTCGTTGATATGATTCTTTTAGGTTTGTATAAGCAGAACCTCTCATCGTTGAAAACTATGCCGAACTACTTAAACCACACGTTAGTCCTCTTAAATAGATAAACAAATGATGTATAAAGAGAAAGAACCAGGGAGATTATATAGAAATCCACCTCTTTTTCTCTCTCTCTCTCTTTTTTTTTTTTTTTTTTTTTGTGGAAGAGACTTTCCTGTTGCTATTAGAACCGCGAAATTTCTCAGTGCGAGTTGGGCGAGAAGGAATTGAAAACACTCAGTGTATGTACTTATCGAAAACTCAAGAGGTCCAACGAAAACTTGCTGCAGGAGAAGCAGAAATGCTGGTTATGCCACTGCAGGTTATCCCTTAGATTTGATACTGTCGAAGAAAGGCAGACAAGCAGATTACTATCGACCAAGTCATGGACACTTGGTGCTTCCTGGTTAAAGACAGAGATATAAATTTAGCAGCTGAGTGTGAAACAAGCATACGATCTACAATTATGATCTGCACACCTTTTTCATGATTTCCCATGAAAGAGACGTATAACAGCAATATCTCTAAATCTTTGCATCCTTCAATCTTGGCAAGGACGCGAAGATCTACACACACACTTTCTAACATGCCACTGAGTTCAAATGAATGTGACAAAATTCAAACGAAGGTGTAATGCATCAACATTTACTAAGCTACTTTACCATTGAGGAAGTGAGATTCAATAGACTCTGAGGTCCAGTCTATCGGAAATAGAAAGATATTATATTAAGAAAGACAAAATAGACAGATACGATGATTCATTTTCCTCCGAATATATACGTAGGTTGATTCGGGATGGCACTATCCCGTAAATTTAATCAACACAGAGAACAGGAACCGACCACTTAGCTGTTTATAACGCCTACCTCGTGCTAGCACGCTAACCTCGACCGATAACGTAACACTAAGATATATAAAAATGCATTCGTGACCTAAAAAGAAAGCAGCCCACGTGCATGGGAAGACCACCGTAAACTGTATTTGGCCCTTTGCCATTTTCTCTGATGTAACACAGGGACTGGGAGGGGGGGGGTACACTGATTAGATAGGTGGGTGATAATAAGTTCCCCGTCTGGTAAAGCCTCTTACAGTTATTCGCATTCATAGGAGAAGGACACTGATACAGTTACCAGTGGGACTACAAATTACTCTTTTGTTCGCAGCAAATAACAGAGGTGAAGATTGAGAGTTGAAACATATCAGCGATACTCTGGGAAAGTTAGTGGAGGAAAATTATCGGTACTTATCAGCGCTCAACTGATTATTTGCGTCTGTCTTGTAACGTGTGCAATCTCTTTCTTCGAAGAAGAGGTAAATATTGTACTTAAAAGGTGTAATTGTTACAATAACGAAAAAGGAGTGCTTTAGAATCTTGTACAAGAGAGAAATAAAGTAGTTTTGTTATGCTAGGATTTAAAAAAAAATTTTTTTTGGCTTTCTTATATTAGTAAGTAAATTGTTAATTTATGTGGTGATAAAAGCAAAGTTTTAACATTACTACATTAGCCCTCCCCTACCAAAAGTTTTAGTATTGAATTTAATGATTAATATCAAGTAAGAATTAAAGAAAGAATATCAGCATTTATTGTAATTATAAAGTGAATATTGACGTATTGTACTATTGTGTTTGAAAATAAGGAAGTGTGCAGGTTTGGCTTTTCAACTGAAGGTGAGTTAATCGGTCTTATACGGAAGCGGAGGATTCCTTCCGGAAAACAGATAAATCGGCCAGAAGAACACGCCCATTTACGGATATAGTATGCTTGCTTCATAGCTTTAATTGCTTCGATCATAATTCCAAATAATCTGACATACTCCAAGCCCTAGTCTTGTTACAAAAAGAAGGAAACAGTTTTATTCATAGGTTATATTTATCCTTGAAAGATTCTACTACAGTAATGTAAAAAAAAAAAATTCTTGAAATTCGTCAAATACTTTATTCTAAACTGTATCTACTAGTGGTGATTGCAAAGCAAATTTCATCGTTAGGTTATGTTAATCTCATTTGTGAAAATTCCTTTTATTTATTTATTTTATTTTTTTTGTAATTAGTATTGGTTGGAATTGAGGCCGAAGTAATCGACAGTTTGAGACATGTGTATTATTATCTCTGTTGATTGCATGTTTTTTCGCCAATCTTCTGGGTTTTTTTTTTTTTTTTCGATATTCTGGTACGAAAAAATTTCTTTCTACATATGAGATCAACTTTCTCGCCTTCAGATAAAAAAAATTTAAGGAACGTTTATAAGTTCAAATCTTAGACGATGATTTGAATCCACCCCTTCCAACCGAAGGGAAAATGTCACGTGGTCGGTGCCACTACGCCACAGAGGGACTAGTTTTTTATACATTTACATTACTCAAGGGCAATCCAAAATATTCATTCCAGTTTAAAATCAAGATTTGTTCTTTGATTATTCAAAAAATGGATTTGTTAAAAATCCAGAATTTGAATGCAAGTTGAATTTTTGAATTCCAAATTGGAAAAACTGGCATTTATTACTGCAGGGTGCAGATTTTTTATGCAAGTGGAAATGAAGAGATGGACTTACCCGGTTTAAATGTCATACCGGTTACAGTTTAAAATAAAAAAATTAATCGCCTAACACATTTTTATTTCTCAGAGAGCAGGCAGAACTCCATTGGCTCGCTAACTCATTTGGGGGGGGGGGAAATCTGCCACCATTTTCCACCTTACCAGTAGCTTAGCCCCTGGCCATCGATGATTTTATAGGAATCGGCGGTGGGGGGATACGGCAAACAGCTGCTGCCATCTCGATCTTGATCCCTAAACGTCATATTGTTATCTTAAATAGTGTGAATCTAAGGTATTTTTTCTGAGATGTGGAGGGTTGAAATCCCGAATTTCCGGAGAAAACAAACCTACCTGCCTCTGCTAGAGATTGACCAATTCGGGAACCGGTTGAAAAATGGGTTAGAAAAATTCCTCCAGTCGCGACTAGAATCGAACTCATAAGAGGTTTTCTTCTGGTAGTTTAGCATGATGCTACCAGAAACATCACTACAATAATACACATTTTACTAACAGTAAATATTCTTTTAGGCGATAACCAAATGGAACTGGAGTTTTCACAGTAGATCAATAGTTTCCTAAATCCCAGCCCACAATGTTATTGTTATTATTATTGTTGTTTAAATTCCGCTAGAAACCTGAAACACATGTAGTGCGTTAGTGAGCTAAAGGTTAGACAATCCAGAAGTCCTACTCTAAAGATCAAACATAGAACTTTTTCCACCTTCCTCGCTGCTTCAGTAAGCTGGGCACAGAGCAGCGAAATTCGTCTACTACCTAAAAACTTCGCAAACATTCATGCTCGCAGTGGGATTCGAATCCCACGGCCTATTGGTTGGGAAAGCAGAATGCTTTTCACTCGACCAAGTAGGCCAGCTGAATTTTATTACAATAAAATGGTTCGGTTTTATAAAATTAAGTACGAAAATAGTTTTAATAAAACGGATCATACACTCAAAATCCTTTATACTACCAACTCACATCTACCATTAAGCTGATGGCCAGATTTATGGATGCATTTTTCTATATAACGAGTTCCTATGGAGGAACAGTCACGCAAACCCCTGGTGGCCTTCCTCAGCTAAGACTATGAAACCAGTAGGTTAAGGATTCAATTCGATAAAAATGAAGTAGATGCAATTAGCTCTATTCTGACATTAGAATTTTTCTAATTTCTTAAACAGAATTGTTTTTCTAACCTCACAGTGTGAAATAGGTCGCACTAAACACAATTAGATAATGGATGGCTTTGGAACAATCTAAGGAATTGAAGGCAGTCTGCACCTATGGTTTTAAAACTATGCCTTAACTATCATACCACAAAAAAATTAATTTAGGTAGAGACCTGAATGAGGTCTTTATAAAAGCACTTAAGGGAACCAACGGAAATCACGTCGTTAAAGGAATCTTATTCTGTTTTATTGAAGATGCTAATACTCGTAAGTGCAATATTTAGTGTTGCTTGCTTTGCAACTGAATTCATGACGCTTTTATTATGATTATGAAAGCTCCATCTCTTAAGTCTCCATAATGTAAGTTATCCTACCTGCTTTTCAAGAAAAGCTTGACTGCCTCAAATCAACCATATATATTCGTGATGAGGCTCCATACTTCGCCATCGTTGCACAATTTAATCTAAACTATTTGGCCAGTTATACAGGTGATTAGCTGTTTTCCCTCCTCTACCATCTGGATATCTAGTTTTTGATAGATTTGAATCCCATCAAACTATTTCAACATTTTTCGTTTGTTCTCTGCAAACTCCACTTCTCTGGTTGTCATTTTTGAAACTCGTTTTAAAGAAATTCTCTTTATCATGATTTGCGTGGTGCAAAACTAAATCTGGGCCTTTTTGATTTATTTTTGTTACCGAGGTATCTGAATAGATGAACTTGAATTATAGACAACTTTTTATAGCACTGAATGCATGCAAGATTAAAAACAGATAATATGAAAAATTGAATCTATACATTAAGCTCCTATTTCACCCAATTCTCCCTTAGGCTGAGAATGTATTTCCTCCTAGCACTCCGGTTTTTCCATCACTAAACAGCCAACCTGATGGCAACATACATAGCTGAAGAAAAGAGAGAGAGAGAGAGAAGATATATTAATTGTCTTGCATCTCGTTATTACCTGCCTAAACATTACACTTTGGAGTTCATATCAGGACCGATATTATCTGACGGAGCAAATTCATTCCTTTTAGGAACTGACACGTCTTGCCGAGTTTATCATCAGAACTTGTTTTTGACCAGCTCCCGAACAAGCATATACGTTATGATGAAAATGAAGAATGGGAAGAATTTACAATTCCACACACACCAGTGATATTTTTCACCGTATTCACGTTTTTTTTTTATTTTTTTATTTATTATTATTTTTTTTAAGCATAATTATCCTTTTAAAAGGTCCGCTAGGCCTGCATGACAACCGACCACTGAAGCTCAGAGATATTGTGTAACGTGGTAATAGAGAGCAGTGGTTTGCCAGTTCTTATCTGGGTTACGGCGATCTTCCACTATCACAATAGACCGGATGAACTGCCGTCACGCCCTCTGGTGAGCCTCAGGCTACTATTTGCCTTATGAATATCGAGGTCGAGTTATGGCGGAAAAACTGCAATATTTTCTCTGTATTAAAACTAAAAGTGCACGCCCTCGGCCATTTCGAGAAATAAACGAGAACAGGTGACAGGTGTCATTTGTTACCTGGATTCCTGGTTTTGGCTGCATTTTATCATTTGAGCTACTCAAGAATCAAAGGGATTTCGCACAAGGAACAATAGTATCGATTTATATGCGAACCACCTTCTACCCCCATCTGATTCTATACATTTTAACAGTTCAGAATATTTAACACTTCTGGTACACCGGTTTTTTGAACGAATCCGATTCTTATCCAACAATAATTTGACTTTAAATGAGATAATCTGAAAGGTCGGGTGGACATTATCATAAAGAGTGCAAATGCATTCTGGGAACGAATTAAAAGTAGCTTTGACTTGCTTGGATAACCTCGTTTTTAAGTTTGACATTAAGAGGTAGGTAAGGTCGCAGACTATTTAATTATTTAAGATGTTAAATGAGCTCGATTGAGAACGGTGTAATTAGTTTATTTCGTGTTTTTCTTTTTTGTAAAAAAAAAATATTCGCTGATTAGATGATTGTTGTGGCAATTCAGATTAGCCAGTAATATATTATACCGCTTAATACATACAGTACTAACAATGAGACTAGTATAAATTATGTCTATTAACTAAACTTGTTCTCCTGCAGGTTTGTTTGTTTTGCGGGAATAGAAAGCGAAGTTTCCTGAAGGAAAATGTATGTCTTCTGTAGATGACTGGCTTATCTTCTGTCAAAAAATTCTCACATTTCTCTTTTCCTAGAGATGAGATTCCAACCGAAGTTTTTTCATATTGAAAAGTAAATGTTATGCTGTCTCCTCCTAACAGAACTATCGCGTTGCTTTTAGGTAGGCAACTAAGGCCATGAGGCATAGTTTATTATTTTTATTCGATCCATGTGTTATCAGCATTGCCTGCTCGTGGAAGAGAGAAACTAAAGTTTATTGCAAAGAAAACTTTTCTCTACCTCCATTTGAGAGTGAATAATTTGGTTTTAGAGCACAACATGAGTTCTGTTTTAAAAGAATTCGAATTCAGGTCTTTCCCGGCAAGAGGTATTCTATCAATCTCAGATGGAGGCATGCAATTAAAAAAAAGGGAAGGGGGGGGGGAATTGGTTCTCCGTATAATATTAACTAGCATTCTGAGAAATGTCATCCATATATTTCGGAAGTGAATCTACATTCTGAAATTCATTAATTGCATGCTGTCAATAAGCTACAAATGTCACTAAGGAATGCCAACTTGAGATTATTCTTGAATAATATTAGGCAGTGATGAATCACGAGTACATCAGTTATTATTTTTTGTACCCAAATAAACAGAAGATAAAGAAATTAAACTCCCAAAGAAAGTTGAAAGTGAAAAACGATTGTTTATTTAAACATTTTATATGAGTGCGTATGCAAGTGTTTTATTTAAATAAAACGTTATAATGAAGATAAATGAACCTTAGCTAGCTTTTTAGCAACCTTTAAACCTGCATAAATTTAAAACTTCGAAAGGATTTTACAAACATCCATTCTACAAAAATTAGAACTTGAAACATTTGTATGATACAGAAAAGGCTCTACTCACTCAGCTCCCGAAGACAGATGGAATCTAATCGGGTTTTTTTTTTTTTGTTTGTTTGCTTGTTTTTTTGGCTTTTCCTATGAATGGTATGAAAGAATCCGTAACGAAAAAGTATTGTAAGATCAAGAAATACTTGATGGAAAAGACGATTATTACATCAAGTACTTGTTGACTTAATCCGCGGATAAAACCACGGTCATTATCGGGAGCATTAAGTCGCATGGAAAGGGAGAAAAAGTTGTCTCCAGGACTGAGTTTCATGGCCTCTATAAATCCTAATTGCCATATAATAAATAAAAGCAGTCCTATTTTTTAGCATAGGGAGGATGTTTGAGTTGTTCGAACTATTAAAACAAGGTTATTCGTTTCTTGATTATTGAATCCTTTTGCAGATTTAACAATTTGGTGGATAAGACCAATTCACTTTCATAACCCACCACCTGCCTTTAGGAAACTAACTATTTCTGCATCCACTTTAAATCTAATCTTGAGGGAAAATGCGTGCTCTTCTTATTTCTTGAAATTAATCTTTTTTTTTTCCCTTAAAGAAAACTCTTAATTAAACTGCCTCAGACTTCAAAATAAAAAACTAGGATAAAAATTAGAATAAGCTTTAACAAGATGACGTAAATAAAACCGTTTTAGAGATATAATTGCAATGCTATCAACAGCTCTGTCGCTGAGTCAGATGAGTCCTGATAGGATTTAGTCCTGTGTATTGTTATGCAATATTATGTGTTTGTGAAGGATTTCTTAATTTTAACCTATAAAATTTCCTAAACATTTAAAATGAACAAAGAATTGAACGAACAATGCACTGTGTGTAAACTCTAATCGCCAAGTGCCAACCAAATTTAAAATCCCTATAATACTCGTCTATTGCACCAGCACCATACTCTGTAAACATGTTGCATGCAGCGACGATCAAGGATTATATGAAGATGTTCAAGTCATCACTTTTTTCGCCATTCAGGTAGCCTACAGCTAGGTACTCCCTTTGTATTCGCTGTTTGCATGTCTCGTCAACTTTCACGTTGGTGCAATGCACGACCTTCTCGCAAGTAGGCGGAGGCAAAAAAAAAAAAAAATAAAAATAAAGAAGAAAAAGCGAAGAAACTGGATTCTCCTAATTGGACTGGAGTTTACATCCAGCACTTTTTATATAGAAGAAAAGGTATTGGTAGATCAAAGAATGCAAAGACTGATTTCTTTTCGTGACAACTTTTTTTTTTTAGCATGTAGTCGGCCATTTTCGCAACATTTGAACCGCGCCACCTATCTGAGAAAAAAACAAGTAACATCGAAATATCTTTCGTATTATAGTACCGTACTTTTGTATTATTGTTCTTATAACATTAACCCCATTATATTTGAACTGTTTTTCTACGCTGATATTACACCCCGTCACCTATCGAATAAAAGTAATAGCATGGAAATAGTTTTATCTTTATATCCTTATTGCATTTTTTTTTACAGTTTATAACTGAAGTAATTGCTTTTATCTGTTATTTTCCGCATTACAAATGCCACCTATAAAAAAACACTCGCATCAATGTGTCTTGGTGCATCTTTTATTATCGCTATTATATTTTTTATTGTTATTAATTAATGCAATTACCTTTAACCGTTATTCCATTTTGTCAAACACGCCACAGGTGTTCAAAAACGTTTTATTGGGGTGTTGACAGAAACATGTAAGGTAAAAAAAAAACTATTTTGTGTTTACTGTCCTCAAAATACTTGGACTTAAATGTAAAATGCCACTTCAGGTGTTCTCTGTTCGCACGAGCTGTGTACTGACCCATTTGTGATGTCCACTAGATCACCGGAACCAGTTGGAGATTGTGACTTCGGTGGCGATACCCCTGAGGCTGGTTTTGTGCGGCAAAACATCTAGTAGGAATTCAGGGAACTTACATTCCAAGCATCTTGCACTAGCTGAGAGGCACTGAACAGGGAGTCGATCTCTTGGCATTCAATAACCCCTAGTACAGTGAAGATGTCGGGTGTTCCTTGTAGCAAGATAGGTTATCTGTTAGGATTATCAACCAGTTACTTTATACTAGATCCATTCTCTCGGCTAGAGTGTCTTTTAACGTTCGCAATTTTTTTTTTTTTTTTTTATATATAATTACACTTCCTTGTAATGTCTATAGCGAATCATTTGTAATCCCCCAGCTAGCCATGCCGTATATTCTCTCTTCAGATACCGAGCAAGGGAAAAGAGGGGTGTAAAATATTTACTAACAGCAATAAACATAAGGTTTAATCTTAGTTGCCCTCTAGTGTCCGGTTTCGTAAGCGCTTAGTAGACGCTACTATAGGCTTTATTGCCAATTCGAGTTTGTCGTAGGATACTTTGTTAAAAGGCCAGGAACTAGCGAAGTGCATTATAAAATAAGTCTTCATTGTGTAGTACTTCCCGCTTTATGTTAGGGGATATATGAGAAGGATGATGGTTCGCGTGCTTCATCGTACCTTTTTTGGGAGTACTTAGTAATCAGGATGTTTTAAAAATCCATTGTCTTATCGGTTCTTCAAAGAAAGGAATTTTTATGGTTCTTAGTAGCAATCACTGTTGACTAATTGGAAAGGTCGTCAAGAGATTTTTCTAGCTGTTCAAAACTGCAGTAATGAATTGAGGTAAATCATCTTCAAACCTGTTTTGTAATATTACTTTTTTTTTTTTTTCGAACAGCGTACTCCCATCGTTTTTTAACATCTCTCGGCTTGACTCTGCTTCCTGCTTGAAGAAGGTAGATTCATGATCTGAAATCAAACAGTATTCAAAAAGGTTTTATGTTATTTCGTTAATATTTCATATTTCTTTTGGAAAATGGTTCTCACGCCGAAGAAAATGCTTTTTATTATTATTATTATTTTTTTTTTTGTATAACATATGAAATTGATTTTTCAATCATTCTGAATGTATTTTAATTATAGTTCAAATCGTAGTTTAAACTAATCGAATTTTGAAGACGAAGAAAATCCTCTTCTAACGCCTTTAATTCTCCCAAGGGGATGATAGATCCAACTTCAAACTTCGTGCTAAAAGTTCTTCTTCATCGCAGTCTTTGCTTCCATTGTTTAGGGCGACCTGCCTTTACCTTCGTTTACTGAAAATATCTATCGATATAAGTCCAATGTTTTTTGTGGTCTTTGGTCTATCCATGTGCTAGCGAATAAAAGTTCTACAACCTTCATGTTTAGGGTTATAAAAAACATCACTTTGAACCTTTGGATAATTCCGCAAAGTGTTTTTGTTTAAAAAAAATCCGAATTGTGAGAACTAAAAAGACCACGAGTTAGCCTAAAAGTAATTGTAATAACTGATCCCTTGATGAGAGTATTTCGTGACAAAGTCTCACTTTTTTTTTTTTTTTGAACTTCTTCACTCCAGCTAGAACTTAGTTTCGCTTATGTCGACTCTCCACTTTCATTTATTCTTAGTATTGTCGGGTCCTTGCCCTTAACATTTTTTATTTCTTTTAGTTTTTTTTTTTTTTTCAGATTTTAAGAATTGGACATTGCTTATTATATTTTTTTCTCTGGACTAAGAACAATTATATTTAAAGAAGAGTTAATTATGCTTTAATAAAAACCGTTTTTGCAATTATATTGCTGGTAACCTAAATAACATTATTCGACAGGAATTGCAGTTCAACTAGAAATGAATGTAATCGCAACATTTAAAACTGAGGAGGGGGGGGGGAGAATAAGGTGCGCGAAAGACAAAGAATAGGTAGCATGTAAAAATTATCCTTAGCCGGAAAATGAATATTCTGATATTAAATTATCTTTCTGATGGTTTGAACTACTATTATAATTAATTTCATTATAATCATAGATCACACGTGTGTGCGTGTGATGGCTGATTTTCATATTATACCTAATAAAACAAAGGCGAATCTTACTCTCACTGTATTATATTATCTAACTCATTCTTAGTTGACATGTTCTTATAATATTCCTGTCGTGCTAAGGCGACAATCGAACCAGACCATTCAAACGAAAAATAGACAATCATGTGATATCATTGTAGTTTATTAAAAATTTAAAGTTTTTAATATTTGAATTTCACATTTTCCCCTCCTTGTGTTTTGTTTACCACAATTAGCATCAACACAAAAGACAAATGACTTGCTTCGGTATTATATGTGACATTCACATATGATGCATAAAACAATGTTTCGTTTTCATGTATGTAGAGAGGTGCACATTCCTAAATGCGAGAATATCAAGAATCATGGCAGCGACTTTGAAACCAAAGAATATTGATCATTAACTACTTTATAACAAAAATGATTAGAATCAAAATTCGTCATTTGCCAAATTTAACGCATCAAATTTGGCTAGTAAAAAAAAAAAAAAACACAGGTGTCGTGTTTCCTTCTTCTTTGTATCTACGTATGTATACAATCTTATAGATTGCTTCGTTCAGTTGAATTTCTATCAAATTTAGAACATCATTGTCTTTATGTTGCCGAAGTTCTTTATCATCAACAACATCACCTCTAATTATGAAAAATGTCCGTGAAGTAGCTACTTCTAAATTACAATTATCCTCCTGTTTCGTCTGTAGATTTTTTATCTTATTTTCTTAAAAATAAGCAGTCTTAATTGAGTTAAGGAAGGCTGAGATACGTCACGTAGTTTGGTTTGTAATAAATATACCTGACGAACGAGTAGACGATGTCCTGGTACAAATAATGCGCACCGATATCTGTGACTACTAAATCGATGTCCAAATCATTAACTTGAGATCTATTGTCTAGAATTTCTAATTCTAGAGATTGTACACAAACATGTGGTTGATAGCTACGAATGAAATTATAATTATGCAAAAACTTTTATTAAAAAAATCAAAAATAAAATGCTTGCTGATACAAAATACTCTCAAGATTAAAAATCCCTACAAAATTACCGACAAAGAATCTCTGGGCGGATGAATTAGTTCCGTTTGATATAGTATATCGATGGAGTGAGGGCTAACGAGTATACCCACTTTCGCTGTCGTATTTTTTTATTTATTTTTTTATTTTAAACTCTCCCACCACTTCTCATCCCGTAGCTTATTCTGCTACTTCATTGCACAATGGAGAAGAAGACAAACACGTCTCGAAATATTGACTTATCATTGAGATGAGCATTGTGTATTCTAATAGGCAATATTCTGCTTAAGCAGGATTTGCGGAGAAAAGGACGGACAAAAGAAAAAAAAATGTGGGGGGAAAGCAGACATAGAAAATCGTATATTAAAGGAATCCGTGATCGGCTTCTAAGAACTTTCAGTCTTCAGACACCAGTTTTCACAGTGTTATTCATACAGTGGTGCCATCTGGTGTTTCCATTTTATAAGTTCACAATAAAACAATATCTCCAAAATAAACTGTGAAATTTTACCTTCTTCTTATCGGATTTCCATGTTTATGTACACTGTAGAAGAAGGTCAGTATCCAGTTTGAACTCTAAACTTTTAAATGACCTGTAAAGTCAAAGGCAGATGTAATGAAAGAGTAAGATGAGAGTGAAATATAAACTACTGGTACAGTTGTCTTCGGAGTATTACATATTAGTCTGTTCATAGGCGAATTGTCGGAGTTTCGAAATCAAATTTGCCCACAGCCTGTTTTCCTGATCCAATCTAGGAACATACATGACCAATGCAGTCTCCCAATGAATCTTCAGTTTTTCTATTTAAAAAAAAAATACAATTTGCATTTAATATGAGTTTAACTCGTAACAACCCGGACTAGACTTTAATTTGCCTCAGAATTTCGAGTTTAAGATTTCCGATCTTTATCCGATTGACACTTTAACGATCCAAGTAGTATTAGCAAGTTGATTTTAGTTAATACCACGAAAACATTTTCGTAGAGCACCGCGTTGCTCTGACATGACACAATCGGCTTCAAGCATAGTTTCGGCGGTACGTGTATGTGTGTGTTTGCTCTCAGGTTGTCTACTGTTTGTGTCTTTATACCCATAAATACTTTAAGAGAAATATAAATGTATTGTTGCTATTGCTTCTTAAACTTGACACTATTACTTAAGAAAGATCACCTTTCGAGTTTTCTGGTTTTAAGTTGCAGAACATAAATATTAAATAATTATTTCACCCAGTTTAAAAACCGGAAAAATTAAAATTTAAGATATTGGTTCAACCTTTTTTTTTTTTTTTTTTTATAGCCATCCAACAACCAAAAAGATTGGCCATCTCAGAGTAGAATGTTTTCTTGATAATTATCAATACAAGATATTTAAAGGAGGAATATTACACACAACTGAATTTCTCTCACACTAGCTAAAAGTTATTCCAAGAGATTCATCATGCATGCATGCAGTAACTATCACTATGAAATTGTTATAATTCATAATGGTTATAGACTCGGTGACGAAGTTGCAATGAATCTTAAATGGAATCATCGTGTCGAAGCAGAATCTTTCGTTGAGTGCGTGAATACTGTCCTCTCTTTCCACTCCAACAGATCGTGCATTTGAATTCCCGTTGTAACGATGGATGTTTCTGAACGTGTTTAGGTAGTAGAAGACGCTTGATTTGTAACTGTCCCTACTTATCGAAGATTTGAAATGTAAACAAACAAAAAAAAAGTTCCATGTATAGTCTCTAGAGCAGGATTTTTTGGATTATCCAGCCTTAGCCTTAGTCCAATGTGTTAATATACGATAGGTCCCTAACTTTTCGCGGTAAGCGTCAAAAAAAAAAAAAAAAAAGACCTTGAGAGGGGGGTTAAGAACTTTTCAGATTTTAAAACAATCATGTTTGGAACTGTATGTAAAAAAAAAAAAAATAATAATAATAATAATAATAACTAGTGCGTGTACCCTGTGTGCGTATGTATGTGTGTATCCTGTGCATTGTTCGCGTTAGTTGAAAAATATTCGTGTTAGCGAAATCAATTTGCTTGAATGCTTGCATCTTCGAAGATGCGTATCTTCTTTAAATAATACGCTATTCACTACACAATTCAATGCACAAATAATTCATAATTTTGTAAAATTATTTTGCTCATAAAAAAATAAATAAAATAATGATCCAGGACCGCATGCCACTGTTTATTTAATTTTATTGCATACATTTTCACGACCCTTGTCGATTCTCGAATAATTCCAAGTTCCCCAAACCACTAAAGTGTATTTCTTTTCTTTCCCGCTCCCAAGACAACATCGTCTTCAGGGTAACGATGTCACACGAAACGCACCTTCCTCTTCAATGAAAACATTTTTCTTGTTATTCTCTGAATTGCCACTCGCGACCACTTATCGAAGAAGGTGAAGAGGGGGGGAAATGCCTTTTGCGTGCGCAGCCACACAGAGCATGTACCTAAGATAGGTGAGGGTGTACAGAAATAGGTCAACGATAAGTGAGTGGCGGTAATACTGTCGTTTAAGCTAAGGGGCTTGTGTTGCCTTTGTATCTACGGTGATTACTTCCTGTGAAGTTTTTCTCGGGACCACTATCATCAGAACTTATCGTGATTTACGCACGAGATAGAGATCACTTCCGTTTCCGGTGCTGCGGGTTGCACAAAGAATTTCACGGATGCCGGGACTCGTTGAGACGTCCAGATGAAAGGAGAGAGCGTCAGTGATTTCGATTGTGAAACGTGTGTAGATTAGTTCTCAATTGGAGCAGAACTGCATGACTATTTCTAGTAATCTCGCTACGATGAGCCCAATAAAAAATGGCCCACATATAACGATACAACTCTCGAGATTTGACGCATTCGTTATTATCAATCATATTCTGAATGGATTACTTTTATTATTCAATAAGAGAGGAAGATTCTCGATTGGTGTTCTGCTTTTCAAGAATTTTCAATACTATAAGAGTTTGTCCAGTTGAAAGAAAAAAAAAATCATGAAGCTACGAAGTTAAAAAAAAAAAAGGATCATATTTTCTTACCAAATTAGGTAAGGAACATTGCAGCAACATGAGAAGAAATAATGTAGGAGTTCCACAAAAGAAAGCCGATGTTTTTAACATAAATATCTATTAAAAATTTAATAGAGGAATAACTTTTTAATGGCCAACTTTTACCCCACCTGAAGGATCGCTTGTTAATCAAGCCACTCTTCTGGTGGTGAAAATTCAAGATAAATCTAGCAGATCCTAGATCCATGTTAATTTTTCAGGTTGTAATACTTCCCCTCCCACCCCCCGATCTCCGGATACTTTCTGGTGTCGGCTCTTTATCTATTCATTCTACTCCTTCAATGCAGGAGTGGTCCAGGGCTCAGTTCTATTGCATACCATGTTTCTTATATACATAAATGAATCTTTTGTACTGATCTCAAACCTACCCATAACAAACTTTGTTACACCAATATTTCTGGCCTTCGCGATCTTCGAGATCTTTTAACCTGTTTAAACATACTGGAAATCTGCAAAATGTTTTTCAATAAGATTAGAATAATTTATTCACTTTCAATATTACAAAAACGTAGTTTTGCTCTCTTTCCCGGAAAAAAAATCTTAATTCACATACACCAATCATTAAAAAGGATCAAAATCTCTCTCTCTTCACGGACTGACATTTACCTCTAGTTCTTTACCTGGCACAAACACACCTGTAATTTTCGTTTCCAAAAAAGTTTTTTTTTTTTTTAGAAACGAAAATTTTTTTGGATTGGCTTTCCCTGCAAAACATTAAAACGTCCAACTATTCAAGAGAAATATCAATAGGTTCATTCTTTTCTAATCCCTATCCGCCTATAGTACTGTGGATGAATGTGGAAATAGTGCGCTGGTTATCTCTGGTGTGTGTGTATGTGTGTGTGGAATGAACGCTTTGGAGTGAACATTTTTAATATATACTCCTTATGTTCAATGTATATACTTTAATACACATCCAACCCGTAATATAACTCTTAATAGGCTTAGGTTAGGCAATAATTTAGTTGGAAAAATATTTGCATTTAGAACATCGGCATTCTTTTACGGAGCTCCTGTATTAAATAAAGATAATTAAACGAAACAGGAGATTAAGACCACTTCCAGTCCACACAATTTAAACTATATCTTTTAAATTTCTTAAATTAACGCAAGCAAAGAATCAAAACATCACTTAACAGGGACAAGTGCCAAGTTCTTCTCCCGAGTGATGCAAGAGTTACAAGGGCTTCGTATCTATTCTGTATTCGTACTCTTAAGATGTTCTGTTGGGATTTTAGGCATTAATATATTTCCTAAATTGGAATACAAGTGTAGTAAAAAATGTTTAATAAATAGTAAATGGATGCGTAAATACGGGATCAAAGAGGACAATGTGTTAACAAAACTCAGTCCTGTTTCGTTTCCTCGAAAAGAAAAAAATGGGATCTTACTTTTTGACAAGCCCAAATCGCCATACAAGACAGCCTCTAATACTTCATACACAGGCGTTCCTCATCAACCAAGAAATTGGGTTCCACTGTCGCTCCAAACACTGCTCTAAGCAGCTTAGTCAATGCAGTTCACAAACATTCAGCCATTGACCACTATTCTCGGAATTGGGAGAGTGCATCAAGGATTCCTAAAAATCATTCCTACAGTACAGTTTAATTAATGACGGATCTTTCAGTTCGGTCCATTCTTTTTTTTTTTTCTTTCAGTTTCTGCTGCTTGTATTTTCTATAGATATTTCCATGGTCAGCGTAAACCAGAATTGTCATCGGTAATTCCCACACTCCTCTAAACCTATTAAACGCATTTAAGCTATTACCCTTCTCTTTCTCTTTCTCTCCTGCAGACTTTGCCCTTCCAGAAACGAGAGTTTTTCATTCCGTAAAACAGGCAAACTAGCCAGAAGAGCAACCCATTGACAGACGCAATACACTGGCCTACATAGCCTTAAGTACTTTGGTCATGATTGCAAACAACCACAATAGCCTTCCCCCCTTCCTTTATACTCTAACTGCAAGCTCAGAACAAACTCTTCTTCTCTTCCTTTATTCCCTCTATTGCTGTCTTTTTGAACAGCCTCGCCTTCTTTATCTTCAGTTTCCTTTCTCTTTGTCGTGCCAATATACCTTGAACAACCCTCCCATGTGTAAGACATTAAAAGGGATCCCAAAAAAGATTGCCCACAAAGAAATATTAATAGTTTTTATTGATGGAGTCCTAGAGGTATTAGTACAAACTACGATAACAAGTGAATGAAGATAAATGAAGTATTTATAAACAATAAATTTCCAGAAGAATGGATTAGTACAAGGAGGATGTGTCCTATAAAATGCCCCATTCGATCTTCAGATATAATACCTTTTAGATTTTTATCCATAGAGATATGTTAAGTCTAAAGTTTATCATAACAAATCAAGAAACAAAGCGGAATTGAAAACTCATATCCAAGAAGTCATCACACCCATTCTCCCCATCTGTACTGGAGCACGTCGTTGAAAAATTTGAATGTAAATTTGATTGATTATTTGTAAATGATGAAAAACATAGAGGTTTACTAGTGTTTAGGATGAAACTTTACTTGTTATTTTAGTTCTTACAATTTATTTTTAGGACTTTTAATAAAAAAATTATATTCATATTTCTTTTTTTTTTTTTTGGAACTTCCTGTATTAAGTTCCGAAGTGGTAAAATAAAATGCACTATTTATGTTCATTAACCACAGTCAAAAAGATTTTGCAGAAGGTAAAGTTCCTGGAAAAAGAGAAAGGGGTAGACCCTTAATGAGGTGAATGGTTGATGTGTCTGGATTGACTGATCTTCAGAGAGTTGAAGCCTCTAGAAAAGCATGCAACAGGACCACCTGGGGAGGATTCGTGTGGCATATCACCGAGAAACTGAGTGACCATACACTATCTGATGATGATGTCCAATGAATAGATGGATGGAACCACAGTCAATCAAGTAACTTTCGTATCCAATAGAAAGATATCTATTTCTGTTAAGTAACCTTTGTCAATTGGATTGACAAAAATTGCGTTCCAGTTTTGACAAAATGTAAGAATTGGCCATTGAGATAGACTTTTTTTTTTTTGTCTTTGTCTTTAGAAATACTTTAATGTCTTTAGAAATACAGTAATACTTTAGAAAAGTATTACTGTATCATACACGCTCTATGTTTGTTTTCAGGAGAAAAAAAAAGTTCCTTAAGCAAGGATTTATTTGTATTGATTAGTCGTTCCAAGTACGACTTTTCAACTTTTTCCAATGATTTAATTTTCTACTGATGTTTTTTTTTACCGATAATTATTTTTCCTGCAATTTTTAACAAAATCAAAATTTGTTATTATTTTTATGATCATAAAATCGCTAAAAAATAGTGTCCGACTTTCATCTAGTCATCGAGCTAAATATGCTGATACGAACGAGCTCGTATATATTCAGTATCAATCAGTAAAAAAAAAAAAAAAGACACGATGACGTGAATAAAGCCTCTTCGACTATGTGGCACCTTCCATTCAATTACTCTGACGCAGTTCTTTTATTTCATGAGCTCATAAAAATGCTCGGGAATCGAATAATTTTTGAATCTATTTTATTTACTGTCCCACTCCTTCATAATTGTCATTAGACTGCAGAAATGGTAATTATGCAATAAACGAATGCATTCCAACATAAGTATCCATAAAGGTGGGACGAAAAGCGAATGGAGAATTACAGCCCTGTTAGTCAGATTAGATGAGTTATTAGCCAACCTGTTTACTGTGCCAAGAATACTAAGAATAGATTTTTTTAAATAGTGTAGTGCAGTACATTGGTGCTGTAGGTAGGCCAAGGGGAGACAAGCGGTGAAATTTTCTCTAAAACACCCAACATGGGACTGTTATTTGAGTTACTTGAATCGTCCAGTATGAAAAAAGGTGGTGGCTCACGTGGGTATTGGAAATCATCTGTCACTTTAAAACATTCAAAGTCATTCATGACCTGCTATCAGATTCTAAATCCAGTGCAGGCATACTAGTTGGAAAAGTCGTTTTTCCAACTCGTATGCCAAAATAATAAAAATGCATTTTTTTTTTCAGTTTTGCTTTTGTACTTATTCCAACTTATATCTGTATAATACGACCAATATCGTAGGTGAGATGACAAAGCTTTTCCATCTTCATCAATGGCAACGTTGTAGTTGAGGATGGATAAATCATCAATGACATCTTACCTATACAAGAGTGCCAGTCATGTTTATATTCATTCCCATGATTCACGAACTATTTTTTCATGCTGTTTTTTATGACATTATGTATAGTGCTTATTTCTGATTTGCCGAAATTTGCAAGAATGGAAGAAGAGCAAAGTAATGAATCCGAGTAGCTTCATGAATTGCAATGAAATACCAATACGAAGAACGTAATAGCCATTGTTGTTTTTTTAAGAGAGAGATGTTCAGAACAGGACCTCTAAGAATACACATCTTCTGTTGATTGCGCATCACTAGCAAGTACCCAATGTTTGCCATTGAATTGATAGGAGAAGAGTCCCTATTATACCAATAAAAAGCATTTAGTGGTAAATAATTAAAATTTCAATTGGACAAATTAAATTACAAATATTTCCTTTTAGGTAAGGTATATTTCATTGATAACAAATTGTTGAATCTAGAATATCTAGTCATTGGATCTGACTTTCCACTTGTTTATGAAAACTTAAAAGGGGCAAGAAAATATTACTGGCAAAACTGCTGAAGCGAAGTCCACTAATACATTCAAACCGTAAATAAAAAAGATATGTACGTATTGTCCATGCAAACATACATACATACATACATTATATTTTTGTTTTAATCGCTGTATCCAAGCGCGCGTGAAGTATCTTCTCGAATAGCTGCTTGTATATACTTTGTATAAATTGGCTTAATATCTCGTAATGCAAAGCACACTTCCTTTCGGACGTGCATTGCTATGTATTATGGGAAAGGTCATTGCTCAAATCGGTTTCTACCTTTATTGAAGTCGCCTTAGAGTGGAAGCTAGATCCAAGAAGATACTGAGGTGAAATCAAGGCAGAAGTCATATTTTCCATATACGAGTACTCTGACCCACAGTATTTAAAAAATATGGTAATACATCATTTTACTACTTATATAAGGGAAATATGATTTCTGTACTGATTTAACTTTAGTATCTTCCTGGGTCTAGCTTCCACTGAGGGAAAAACCCTCAATAAATGTCGAAACCGGTCTGAAAGGTTTCCGAAAGGAAGTGTGTTTAGCGTTATGGGATACTGAAACAACTGATATGAAGTCAACAGCATCTATATCCAAGTATCTTAGTACGAAGATACTTAACGTGCAAACCTTTGTGTACTCACACTTCGGTAAATTATTAAACAAGACTATAATTTCTTGGCAAGTATAATTTACTCTATAACCAAGTGAAAACTTTTCTACAGCTTGCTTCTAAAAAAAATAATTACAATGAACGTAATAATATTCATTGTGTGTGCGTGTCCAAAATGATATTTCAGCAAAGAATTGTGATTTATTTATTATGATTATTGCAAAGTAAATTCTACAACATACCTCTGCTAGGCTATAACGTGTACTTTAACTGAATAGGAAGGGAACCTGTGTCTTTTTCCTTCTCGCCTTATTCATGTTCGTTTTCTTATTTCATACGTTACTTGGAATAAAGAAATATTCCCGGTTGAGTGTTTTGTCCTATTTGGTGTTAAAAAAATGGGGGGAGGGGGGGTTGACAATATTAGGTACTTTAAGTTAAAAAATATTCAGTACTTTTTTAAACCATGTAATTTTATTTATTCAAGTTTTGCTTGTTTTAGTGGCACAACCAGATAACTAAGACCACCAAGAGGAGTGTGTTATCATTTGTCAATTACGTGTCTTCTCTTGTCTGTATGATGTTTGTCTGAGAGAAGGGGGGGGGATTTTATTATTTTACGCATTTCCGTGTCTTGATAACAAATATTTTCTCACGTGCTACCAATAAGTACACCGTACTTGTTACCAATCAAAAATCATCACTCTAATGTCTTAATTTTACAATCAATGGGATTTTTTTTCCTTCTCGCAAAATCGGATCAACTTTATTTTTTTTATTAAAATAAGAATGCTCGAATATTTCCGAAGTTAACAAATCTTTGCCTCACATGACACGTGCTACTATAAATTCATCATCACTGTTCTAAAGGAGTCCATTTCATTATGATTATAACGAGTATGGAGAAGCCTCCCCCAGTACATGATTTATCGCCTCTGTTAAATACAAACCGATTGAGTTTTCTCACTCTGACGAGCCATAAACAGTCCGAAACAGGGTTTTTGTATTTATAAGACTCTAAAAAGTACTTACTTTTAAAGATTATCATAAAGAGGGTAAAGTTCATGGGGGGAAAAAAAAGCACATCTATTAGACAGGGGTATAGTACTCTTCCCCTTTCTGGAGAGTGACGACCGCTAGGGGTAGCTACGTGTTGTTTCACCTGATTGCTACATGTGTTTTGATAATTCCGCCCACTCGCCCAGTGGTGGCCTGTGAGACGCCGATTGTAACCCCTTTCGTTGCTGCCGTGGTCACACTGAGGTCTCTGCCCTGGCGCTTCGGGGAAGGTGAAATTCTTAGCAGACAACTTTGGATTGGAATGTGGGGCTAGGAAGCTCAAGGTCGGTAGTAGCGCACTGGCCATCTAGCCTTGTGACGTCACGCATGGCATTAGCAGCTACTCACAAACACCAGCTGCAAGACGACCAACTGTTCGTTCATTTTTTTGTGTGTGGGGGGGGGAGATAGAGAAGGGGAATTGGAATATCTGTGTTTTTCTGCTAAAGTACTGACGAAATACGAACAATAGATGATAGGTAATCCAAACGTTCCAGTGTTTGTCTCTAACAATCAAGAAAAATGGGAACGTCTATTAAAAGAATACCTCAGGTTGTTTTAATTAATTAATGTATAGTGAAATGCGGGGGGGGGAATTCATTAGTAAAAAGGCGATGTAACAGAGGCGAGTGGACAGGGCAGGCCTTAAGCTAAATAGATCCAATCGGATCCCAAAGCAAAAATAAATAAAATAAAATAAAATTTTGCTGAACAAAAAGCAAGAAAAATTTTATAATTAGCTTTTTATTTTTTTTTTGTAAAAAGTATAATCAAAAATATATTACTTATTTTTTTAATGTCGTTGAATACTATATATTCCCGATACAATTATCTTAAATTACGAGTCCACCAAAATAACCCCAATTGGGCCTTGTATTTGCTACAGCATGAATTGTGAACTGACGTTCAGTGTCGGGATTAGATTCAGAGTTCGAAATGGACACAAATTTGCTATTTAACAATGTTTCATCTTAATGTGAAACTGGTGGATAGTTTAAGGTACGACCATGACACAGTATTGAACTGCTGGAAGATCATTTGTCTAGAACTCTACAGTCGAGGCATCCTGTTGATTGACTTTTTTAACTCCTTTTAAAATATTCCCCCCCCCTCTCCAACTGAATGACCAACAACTCGTTTAACAGTCAAGTTTGCAAGTAGAAAACTTGAAGCCCCCCCCCGTCCCCTTTTTTTTTTAGCCAGCAGGCCGAAACTTTTTAAACACATTACATTTATTTTAGGAACTGAATGAACTGATATTTAATGAATTTATTACTAATACAGTTGCTGATTTTTAGTAATTTGGAATGTTGTAATTATTTGTATAAAAAATCAATTGATATGCTAAGCATTTTCAGACTCGCAATTTTGCTGCATTTTAATTTATTATTTGGGGCAAACATCGCGAATTTTCTACTTCTTGGTTACCCTTGATTGAATACATGTTTTGAAAGTTCAACATATAATTTCGCAGTAATTGCCATTACACGTCCTAAATCTAATGACATGTTAAAGGCTGATCTCACTAAACTGGAACTTTTTCCTCTTACATTTGGCGAAAATGTCAAACTACAGCCGTTCATGTATTCATAGTTTAAAACTTTGAATACATGAATGGTACTAGATTTAAATATCCATTTTACATTTAACCGGCACAAAAAAAATGCAAGATATATATATATATTTTAAATTATTTAATGAACTGCATTTACTAGTTGAATTCCAAGCATGAATACAGATCAATAATACAATATTATTAATAATGATAGTAATACTATATTAGCATTTTTTTTTATTGATTTAGTTCCAGTAAGCGATCCAGATCACTCGAATCCCCATGTGCTTGCATGTGCCTATCATTATACAACTGTTCTTGTTTTTTGATTACTATGTACTGTATATTATTCGCGATCATATTGATTATAGTGATACTTAATGTTGTTCCTTCTGAAAGTGCATATGAGCGTTCACTTCATTTCCAACATAAAAATATGTAAACTTTGATGCCAACGCCTGCAATTCGATCAGGTGTGCAAATATATTTTTCTTTTTAATTATGTTTATCATTAAAATTTCCTCCGTATCGCAGAACCGATCTATCTTTTGGATAGAACGATCTACATTAAAACCTGTCATTAAAACATGAGAAAACGTAAGACCTTTTCAGCTTATGGCGAGTTAGCTATAGGGGGAACGGAGATGGGGAGATTATTCTTTCCATAATCCCTGTTTTTTTTTCAGGTAAACAGACAAACCAGTCAGAGAATCCATGCAACCGAAGGACACACACACAGCTACCTCGTCGTCATAACTATCAACTTTTTGCGTGTGTGTGTGTGTGTGTGTGTATGTACTGTTTTTCTTTATATATTATTTTTCTCTCTCTTCTTCTCTCCCTCAGCCTAATAGTTGTTGGGTAGTAATGCTACTTTACTAAGGAATAATAATTATGAAAAAGGTGGAGTCCCATTGCCATTCAGGCCCAACAATAAGTTTTTGTCTGTAGATGTGTGTTCACTAGGCCTGTTTGTAAGATGAAAAATTCAAATTCCTGGGCGAGAAAACCCTACCGCCTCTGTATGAGACCGCTCAATCCATCTTCCTTTGAAAAGCGCTGATAAATATTCTTGGTGTCCTAGACGAGATTTGACCCCAACTCTTTCCAACCAAAAGGTTTCGTCTATACCAACTGCACTACGTAGACTTGCTTGGTAACTCTATATCATCATTCAGCTTACTTCTGTGACACTTAAGACCATGGAGATTGGTAACAAGAGCTCCACGACTTTCTCAAATTCATACTTCCACCTAGATAGTACACGTAACTGCTACCAAATAAATTGAAGTCAGTCATGTTTAGAAAGAGAGAACAGGGCGCTCCGGTTTTCCCTGAAAAAGAGTTTGGATTTTATAACTATTTTATAATATATACTTGTATATATATAAATAAATATAACAATTTATCACATTTCGCATTGTATTACTTTGTAATGATAAAATGCATAATATTATATACTATGTATTTTATCATTACTATCATAGTATATATGATTATATAATATTAATAATATTCTATAATCATATATACTATGATAATAATGATAAAATGATAATATAATTTTTTTCGTTGGTTTCAATTTTCTGCGAGACAGTCAGTGTCGAAAGAATACCATCGTAATAAAAACTAATCTGACCTAAAATGCTATAAATAAATTAAAAAAAAATAAAACATTTTCCTTCGTTTATGAACACCTGTTGTTTTGATATCTTTATACTATTATTTTTTTCATCGTTTTCGTGCTCCATTCAACCTAGTGATGTGCTTCTTGAAGGTCATCTGATTCTTTAATAGTTTTTTGATCAGTTTATCAGAAGCCGTTTGGTCACTACTTACCATTTCATCATTGCTATTAAATGTTATGCCCTGAGGATGACGGATCATCCATTCTTTTCTTATTGAGTTATGTTGATAAGCTATAATCTTTTTAATATTAGGCTGCGCACTTTATTATATTGAATGCAAAGTAGCCGTGTATTATTTCTTCGAATGATTTCCAAAAGCGTAAAAAAGGTGGCGCCTTTGTTATTTATTCCTTATCAGTTGTTTTCGATAAATATTTTTATTCGATAGAATAATATGAAATGTACATTGTTGTTGTCCGATTTAAATGCCACCTGGTTTTTTTATTTTATTTTTTAGATTAAGCCACACACATTACTTCGAGGTCACATGCACATGAAGTGTTGACAGGAAATTCTGAAAATATATAGCGATGACAAACAGAAGCATGTGTTCCCCTCATAAATATGACACGTGGATATTGGAGTGCGTGTAATGCTGTCATTCATATGTTTGAGGAATGCCATCTGACGGTAACTAAGCAAAAAATGGCATTTCGAGAAATAATTCTTACTATAAAAACTACACAGTCATTTCTTTGGAAATGAACTCAACAAACGTGAAATATAGATTGCAGGTGATGGTATGTAAACAAAGATGATTAGATCAGCACTTTCTATTAAATAATGTCTTGATGTTTTAAATATTTTATAATGCACAATATACGTCAATGTATTAATACGTTCAGGTTGGTTGCTAAGAGAAACGCACAGTGGCGCCATCTTTTGCAAATTTTACTAGTCTGGTGAATGACGAATCAGATAGTTTCCTTGAAACATTACTGAATTCCTGCTGTAATTAACAGTAACTGACCATTTTACTAAAAGGGAATATTGAGATCTCAAAACTATCTTTTGAAATCTTATGAACAAACAAATCTTTGGGAAGCAAGAAATGTTTTTCTAACTTAGTCTGATGATTGGTAATACTGTATGTCGGTATTTATTTCTTTATTCTGTTAAGGAAGAAAAAAATATGAAGAGATATTAGCCTGGTAATGTTCAAATATAAATATCTTATATGTAATAAAACATTTATAAGATAAATATTTATTGAAGCCATTAAATTGAGCAAATTGAAAGAACTGCATGTGTCATGGGGATGGAAAAACTTGGATTCAAATTTCTCAAAGACTAAACGAATGCTAAGTTAGTGTATCATAACAAAAAAAAAAAGTAGGAAGTTCTTTCTCGCAGAACTTAAAAACATATGTAATTGAAAAACAAATTGAGAGAGAGAGAACTCGAAACTCTTGTGAATACATGCAATTGAGAGACATAACATTCGAAGTCTGGTTTTCCTTTTAGTATTAAGTCTGGACAGATTTTTAAGATGAATTTTAAGATTTCCCAAATATATTAAAATGAGTTTTTAGTCTGAAAATTTCAAAAAAATTCTGAAAAAAAATATTTTGATCTTCTGAAGTTATATCATTCTAGATATATCTTACCTATCATAGGATGTTGTACTTTCCCCTATCCTCCCAGGAAAACTTGTAACATTCAAAGATGAATGTTTTTCAACTTTTTTCTTTCTTATTATATTTTGTTTATATAAATCAGCTAGTTATCATATGGCCATGATATTATAATAATGCAGTCGTTATATCCATAAAAGTTGACTCAGCGTTACAGAACTTAACAGGGATGTTTCATGAAAATGCTCCTTAAATATATATAGTACGTTCATTATTTATTTTATTATCTGGTTTTAAATTGGCTTCGTTTTAAGCACTCGAGGAATATATGAAACTTTCCTGTCTTACCTAAGGCAAGACTGCAGTACTAGGTGGTGTAAAATATTACCTCGTTGGGGTCTAGGAATACCTTTTGGACGACATAATTCGGTTCCGGATTTGTACTCCCAACTGTGACCTCCGCCCAAAACGTGAAGGTCATCATTGAACCTTGACATCCACCTCCGCATAGGTCGTGTTTCTGTCATTAGAGAGACTGCCGTTTGAAATCCTTTGTCGGTTTCGTGACGAAACTACACAAGATGTTAACAAGCAAAATAGCTGTTTTCTTGACTAAATTGGGAGGCGAGAATGTTTGACTTTCCATTTCTTAAGATCTCCGGGTCAGAGATTAACTCTTGATCTCCAGAGGGTAGATTGCTTTTGATATATGCAGTTGGGATCGGCAGGTGAACTATGCGAAACGTTAAAGGTGAGCTTCAAAGGCGTTGGGGGTGGCCTTTCTTGAAGAATAGAGTTGAATGGTCTTGGAATTACAAATTTGTAGGTAGTAATGGGGATTTCCCGTTATTCTTCAATAGTTTCTCGTCGGTACTTTGTTGCTTTATGACAATCAACGCCTATCAAGTGATGGAGGTGTGTTTTTAACCCACACCTTTCTGTCGGAAAGATGGGTTTCAATCCTATCCACCAACATGTTCTAGTCCTTGTTTAATACTACATAGTGGGTTAGAAATATGTCAGAGGTTGTTTTCCTCTTTATTTTATTATTATTATTATATTTTAGGCAAATCCGAAGGAGAACACTCACATAGCAATTGCTAACCATTACACAAGTAATTTTCGTGGTCTTGTTTCTTCATTAATTCAAACAAACTCTCCTCTTGTTTATCATTGGACAAATTACTCTAAGAAGCGTATGCTGTTCATAAAGAAATAGCATGATGAAGTGCACAAATTAATTAGTTTCTATAGTTTGTAGATGGTAGCATAATTCATTTTCTCCGTAGATTTACAGATTTTTTTTTTTTTTCCTATTTAGGGTCTGTAATTAAGTGCGACAACGAAGGTGAAGAGATTGAAATCTCCCAGATCTCCAACAATCCGTGTATCACATGCCGGTGTCAGGTAAGATCAAATCAGGTTTTGATAACTTTATTTCAACTTGAGGCTAGAACAGTGTTAAGCCTGCTTCGACTTGTTCTTGTAGTATTATTATTATTATTCCTGACACCTCCAAGGAGTCCGAAGACTCATCGCGGGAGGATGCCTACAACTGTCTCAACCACTACATCGAACTTCTACTACGAATCAACGCCATCTATCGCCCACCACAACTAGTATTTTTTTGTCTGTAAATTGCGTGTGTTCTGAAGGGCTGATTTGTCTGTATGCGGGATGAAAAACCCGAGTTTCCGGGAGAAAAAACCCTGCTACCCCCGTATGAGATCGGCTAACTCACCTTCGATTGAAATCGTCCAGATAAGTTCCTCCCGTTGCGACGAGAATCGAACTTAGGCCTATTCCAATCGAAGGGCGCAATGTACCGTCGTTCTTCCAATTGCGCTACGGAGGCGACTTTATTTTATTTCTTTTTAAAAGGTACATTTTCAAATATCAAAATCTCTTTGGACTCCCTGGATGTGTTTAATAATAATAATAATAAGATTTAGAAGCATACAACATCTTTTAACAAAAGATGCCAGCAAGTTTAGATGTATCAAATCAAGAGTGTGTGAGTGAGGATAGAAATGACATCTTACTATTTCTGAATATAGATGATAAATATTTTATTTAATCTTTATCTGTTTTTCAAAGCAAGTTTATCTTTTTTTTTTTTTGTTCATGAGTGTAATTTTATCATATTTACCCCTATACAGAAGTTTCTACTGTGTTTTTACAATTAATCATCTTCTGTACAAATTATATTACGTTAATTTTATGCAACTTTTTATATCTCTTGGTTATTTCAATGTTATTGTTAGTTGGTTGCAAAGACCCAGTTCCGCAATATCATAGAGTGAAAAATATAAGACGCGGCTACAAAGTACTGTATTTGATAAACTCTGTTTGACTTGGTTTCCCTCAGAATAGCGAACCGCGGAAAGTTAAACCACGAAACCATATAAAATAGCACTTCTTTTAATTTTGTATAGAACTAGAAATAATTTGGAACTAAGTGTAGGTAATACGATAGATAACGAAATAGGAAAAGCTGGAGTATTATGCTCATTTTATTTATATTGATTTCACATTTAAACGTGACTTTGGCTATCCTTGTGAGCGTTTTCATTGGTTTTTGTGAGCTCTGAATAATTACTGTATTAGAACTATCGCTTGTTCTCTTCGACTTTGTTTTAGAATTTCAGGGATTGCATATGGACTTCTATTAATTCTTTCTTCTGAATAGCAATTGCTAATTACAATAACAAAGCAGAAAACTTTGATTTCTACACCAAGAGAATAATTCAATTTATGCAACTATTCTTGTGCAAGTCAAAAAACATGTTTCGACACGCAATATGATGAACGACATACAAGTCATTCAGAACTTTATGTCCATACTCAGTGTTCAGTTTTTAATTCCTTTTATGAATTTTAACAATTATAAGATGTCGTTTAACATATCTTAAAAAACGTCACTAGCGTTATGTTGACCGCGTTTCTCGACAAACACTTCCAAAAGTCTTTTTTTTTTTTTTTTTTTTTTTTTATGACTTGGATTTTAGGAAGAGATCGCGTCGCAGTAGGATCATTTCAATTTCAAGAATAGTTTGTCCGTAGTGAAAAATTACAGCGACATTTTATGAAATACGTTTTGTATCCAAGTCGACTTGAAATCAATTCAATATGTTTAATTTTCTCCCCTTTAAATCACCAAATCGGCATTAATATCAGTCGCGATCGACCGACAGATCGCTATCGGCTTATTAGCCACTACTAGCTTATAGCATATACGTAGCAAAAATTATTAGGATATCCCCATTTTTTTCAAATAGTTTATGTCAGTAGCAAATCAGACAACATAACGTGTTTAAAAATAAATAAATAAATATACGGTGTGAAGTTACAAACAATATTGGAAATTTGGAGTTGATGTCAATTAAACGGACTTTTAGGTAGGCTTTAATCATATGCTGTCACATTAGTCATGGAGTACTAGAAGAGTACTGAAAAAGATCGTGCCCCTTCCCCCCTCTTTATATTAGTGGTTTTTCTCAACTAGAAGTTCAAGCCATCCATGGAGTTTTGTTGCAAAGTATTGCACACATCGAAGCGTATAGATTCGGATGGTGTGACGAATCATGATATATACTCTGCAATTCCAATGGGCGGCTGATAAGAGAGAGATCTTTAATCACGAGCAGTGGCGGCCCGTACATAAGCACTGCGACACTGCAGCGTCCCCAAGGAAAAATGAAAATTTTAAATTTTGTTTGTGTTTATAAATAAGAACAATGCTTACGACATTATATCAATGCAATACAGCATGTTAAAGGTTACAGCTTATGTTTTCACATTCATTGAATAGTTAATCATTGGAATTGTTCGATTAACACTTAAGATTACGAAACAAATGCGGTGCGATCTAACGCCGATATTCGTTTGCGCTTGTCATTGCACGTTACGTCATTCAGACACTGCCCAAACGGCAGTGTATTTTTAGTATCCTTACGCACGTTATTTCTGTGAGATATGAAAAGTTTATTATTCGCGCGTGTTCATGGTGAACTATTTTTTTTGTAAATCTTATTTTAGTTTGTTAAAATAACATATAATTATTTATTTATTATAGAGTACAAGAGAATACAAGACTGAATTATGACGAGTGTCACTGTTGAAAATATGAAAAGAATTATATTTTTTCAATTATCGTTTCACGAAGCAAATGCGCTGCGATCTAACGCCGATATTCGTTTGCGCTTGTCATTGCTATTGATACGAAACTTTTATTATTGGTGTTTGTTCGTGGTGAGGATGAAATATTTTTAATAAAGCAATTTTTAATATGTAAATTTATTTATTAATAAATTCGTTACTGATTAGATTTTTTTTTTTTTTTTTTTGTATATGCAGCACCCCAACTTAAAATGTTCACCGGCCGCCACTGAATTCTACTGTTAAGTGTATTGGCTATGCTGTTATTGTGCACGGATTATAGGCGAATAGAAATGATTTCAGCTAGGTCATTTCTATGAAAATGACGTATGAGTATCAGCCTTATAATTCGCCATGTTATACTTCAAAGATTGTGGTAATATCGTTTGTAAAGAAAAATGGGAATGCATGGGTTAGACTGAGCTAACACGAAGTCTCCATTTGAGCTGTATAAAGTGCACATTTAGGAAGAGTTAGGACGATGGCTAAGGGCAATATCAAAACATAGAGATTCACAACAGAAAACTGCCAATTTTTTGGTTGTTGCTGTTTTCAATTAGGACTGAAGTAGCAAGACAATGAAATCAGTGTGTTATAAAGTTTGTTGGTTGTGTGGTTTGCCTGTTTTGCTGGATGAAAACCCTTTCCAACGATGTATGACGCTAGCTCATCTCCAGTTTAAGAGCCTTTTAAAGGTTCTTTACATCCTACACGGGATTCGAACCCAGGTTTTGGACATACGCGCGGAAAATACTTCCTATAGTCTTATTTTCACAACATTTTTCATGCAGTACGCAAAGATATCACCGCATTTCACATCGATCTAAAAAAACGTCATATACGGTGACATCGGGAGCGGCACTCTAATGATGGAAAGTTATAAAGAGTAAGTAATATTAGCTGAAATAATTACAAGAAAATGCAAAGCAACTGTAGAACAACAGCTCCGTGATTAATAAACAACAACAAAAACCGCTGCAATTTGATTCCATATACCTTACTTCCGGGAGTGGCTTCTGAATCTAATACGGTCTCATAACGTGCTGCAAATATCATGAGAAACTGTGATAAAGAGATTTGGTACCATTAGCGTAATGATGCAAAGGTATTAACGTTTGCGGTTAACCTGAATAATGCATGCAAACGACGCTTGTCCTTTTCCTGTATAACGTTCAAAGCAAATCGAAGAATGAATCATTCTTTGGGAAAACCGCACATTCATCGGTTGGTATTAGAGCACCGCCTAGTGTCCGTTTTGCCACAATTAAAAAATGGAAACGATTGCAACAACGATCCTTTTCTATAATAATTGTTTTGTTAAAGCAGATTGCATTTAATCGGAAAAAAAATAATAAATGAGTACTAACTATTAATTAACTAAACCTAGAAAAAATATATTATTCCAGTTTGCAGTTCATAACTCGAAATGGTCTAAAACGATGCCCTAACGGAGGTGAATTTAAAACAGATGGCTTCGAAGATAAAGATGGCTCGAGGGAAATGACCCCCTAGTTTGCTTTTCTCTTGTGTAAACCTTGATGTAAACGAACGAGATATTGTAAGACACCAAAGAGGAGGAAGGGGGAAGGTTACATCTACAGCTATTTCCATAATTTACAAAAGTAAACACACGCAAAGCCCAAATTAACGCAGCTGGTTCATGTGCTACGGCGTCCTCATGTCTGGATTCCTACACCCACGCCAGACTATCGCCATCATTTTTCTTGTTTAGAGAGACCCATCTTAAAAGGGTTTTCCATGACCTTGAAGCACAACGAGGTATTTCAAGATTCAGGAAATTAAATCCACGATTCCTATGAATTATTCAAAGGATAATTCCCATTCCGGAGGAGGGAAAAAAAAAGTGTTTACTTCCTTTGTGCTCTATCATTTCTATCAGAATATTAATATTCCAATCATGAGGATGTCGTGAAACTTATTTATCATTCTGAAATATTCTAATTCACATAAAATTTCTTCGAATGTGTTTACACAGTGTCTTTCAGAACTATTAAGTATAATCATCATGTTTTTTTCTCTCTCAGTTCCCTTTAAATTGATTCTTTTCTGCATATATTATTCCAACGTTCCATCTGTGCAAGTGGCATTGGATTCCGAAAAATCCGAACCTGGATTAGCTCTTATTGTTATTAATGGTAGTAGTATTATTCATAAATGCGAAGTTGATATGTACTATTGCAAGTAATGCATCTTGAATTATATACTAAGAAAGTCATTTCGTTAGCTAGATGGATGACAGTGTTTCCTTAGGATACTATTGTAAGCTTTCATCAATCAATTTCTTTTCCAATTTTAATCCCTTCCAATGCTAATTAATTCACAGGATCATTATACATTATACACCCAATCTACATTTTGCTAATAATAATTAGAACAGTGAACGAACTAAGATTTAAGTATGTTCTTCTGCCGATCTGTTTAAAGGATACCATTAGTGTCTATTTTAGTAATGCATGTAATAAACTGTTTTATATGCATTTATCACTGGGGGGGGGGGGATGAATATGAAAAGTTTATCAGGTAGTTCACCGCAGAAAAGAAAAGACAACAGCTGTACGCAAATAGTGTCTGCGCTCTGCTTCTTAGTTAAAGATGTACTATTATTTTAGTGTACAGAAGAACTATTTTGATCATGCTACAACTTTCGAGTGGTGATACCACTCTATCGAGTTATTTAAATAACGTAACTTTGGTACAGACATATTAGTCTTTGAGAAAACAAGAAAAATGTCAACAACTGAAAATTCACAATTTCAGTCCATCCATTTACTCATTTGACATCATCGGATGCCGTATGGTCACTCCGATGCTCGGTGATGTGATACACATCTCAAAAGTAGCTATCCTTTTCCTTTCGGACTTCTTTAGGTTCCAAATAATACATTCATAAGTCGCTGTTGGAAAAAGCTGCATCTACAATCCTCAAGTTTGTTCTTGTGGAGATATATTTATCCTTCCAGATTTTAGACAAGTCTCTGATTGTTATCTCTGATGTCTTCTGAACAGCAAATTCTTCACGTTAATAATGGAGCCCATGTATTCAAACTTGCTCACTTCTTCAATTCTTTCTCCGTTAAGCTACACACGTTTCTCATCCTGTGATAACCATAATCTTTGTTTTGCTAGGATTGAGTCGAATTCCTCTGTTCTTACTGATCTCATTAACTTTGTTAAGGATTCGTCCTTGTTCTTACTTGTCATTACAAAGGAGTACTGTATCATTAGCGTACTTCAGGTTACTGATCAATCTGCCACCATTATCCTAATTGCTGTGTTAAGCTCATCAATACTTCACGTATGATATTCTCTGCATATAGATACTGAACAGATAAGGAGAAAGCAGACATCCTTGCCTAACTCCCTTTCCAACCTGAAGCCAATCACTTAATCCAATATCTGTTCTTACCGTGGCTTTCTGCTGACTGTACAAGTTAGTTATCAACCTGATAAAGTGTTGAGGAAAGCCCACTTTTGTCATTACTTCCCACAGTTTCATATGCTGAACACATTCAAAAGTTTTGGAGTAGTCTATGATACATTTTCAAACGATAAAAAATGTAGATCTGGTATAACCATCTACGATGAAAAATCTTATATTTTTAATTATGATATCATTATATTAAATGTTATGAACAACAACAATTATAGAACTTGTTGTCTATAATTTCAAAATCTATTCGAAATTATACCTGTTATAAGGTCACTATATATTTAATATTTATGTGGTCGTATGCGTTACAGTTCAGCCCCGTAATTTTCGTTCTTAAACTACTCCTAATAAACCTAAGCGTAGACTACGTCATAAATCCCCCCCCCCCCATCACCTCCTTTATAATTCCCTTTTTTATTGTCTAAAGTTTAGACAATAATTATTTAGACTCTAAACAATTTAAATCAACAATAATAATATTTTGTTTTCTGTTTTTGCTATAAGTGAAAACAGACTTTTATGTCCCATCAGATACATTTTAGATATATTTAAATAAATCGAAAATTCCATTTTAAACCAGGATAAAATTTCATTTATTTAGCTTGGTTGAAAAGATTACAATCCCAACTTCAACCAGCTTGATTCTATTAATATAAGTATTAATAGAATATGTTCAAGCATTCCCATTGCTACTAGCATGCAATGTGGTGTGCACATGTTTTCTTAGCTTTTTTTTTTTACAGCTACAGCTGTTCCTAAAAAAATAAACATTTTTTTCAGTACCTGCACTTTATCAGATTGAGACTAACTTCTGTCATACCCAGAGCGGGTACAACAGTATTCCTGTGTATGTGTGTGGCTACTGATTAGAAAGGCGATATGCGAACAATAAAAAAAATAATAATAATAAAAAACGGACGTAAAAAATGTCATATAGGACTCTATGATATCAATTTTTTAAGACGTTTTTCTGCTAGTGAAGTAAGTGTTAAACATTAGCCAAAATCTGTAAAAGTTCGCTAGTTATTAGTTTACAGTAGCGAATATTTATGCTTAAGATTAAATGTAGGAAGTTTCGACTTTATTTGACATTTAAAAATTCAGAACTATAAAAATGAAATTCCTAAAGGCTGATAGCAGAGGGTTATATAAATAATCATTACTTCACATAACTATTAATCTCAGAGCGAAACACATCGTTACAACCCTTTGAAATGATTTGTTATTAGTGTTATACTTCCTCCCATTCTCCTTCCACCCCCCTCACTTCTGGTGTCTCTCAACGAATGTATTATGTCTTAACCCTACTATAAACTGTTTGAAACATATGTGAATCATCATAACACGCAGTCGTGATCCGCTGACAGATGTAACCCGAATAAGTAGCATTCCAAGGTGTTCAGTAGCTTTTCTCTATCACCTTGACTGATTCTAAACTGCTATCGCATGTCTCTCTTGATGGCCAGGCCACCTAGTGGGAGAATAAAAAAAGAAACTCGGCTTCTAATCTCGTATATTTGTTAACACTAAAAAAATAAAGCCGAATGGAGGGGGAAAAAAAGAAGACAGACAGACAATGGATGAAAAAGCGATTAAGGGTCATACGATAAAGTTTGCAATTTATACTTCCCCTTACAACCCCTTCCCCCGTAGCGTTCTGTTATTTTTAAATCCGTCCGAATGTCGTTTGATTTAGCCGCTGCTACTTCAACCGAGCCGTCTGTACGAGTAACTAGAGACTTAACAGCTGTGCTGTGCTCCCACAATCAACCGTTAGACACCTCTGGTAGGTCATGACTTTCGTGGGGTCACGAATTTAGATTGCGTTCGGAGGTTATAGGTCACAAGTTCGTCAAGTCAGTGAGTATATTTATGATGTTCCGTGGTGGTCTTTTTATCGCTATAAAATGACGTGGATACTTCATGAAAGCCTTCATTGTCAAGTAATTTGGTTGTATTTTCACCACTGCATAACACGCTTCAGAATGTTTTTGGAATATTCTCGAAAACGAGAATATTGATGGAATTAAATTTTTTTAATTCCATCAATTAACAAATATATAGCTGAATACACATTCAAACCACAGACCTCCTTAATATATTTTTTTTTTTTTTTTCGAGAATCGTAGGCGTGAAGTGCCATCACAGATAGAATGCGAGCCTGTGATGGGCATTTATTTTACGATTAGGAATGCCATATCTGGAAAGAAGGCGAAATCAGGACACACATATCTCTAATATAAATAGGCACTATGTAAGCGTTATCATAAAGAGGTCAAATTAGAACACACAGTTTGTAACACGTTACATTTGTAAACACAGATCATTCAAAATGAGAAATTAGTTGGGCCATGCATTCGTTTGTTTGAAATCTTAATGTTTAAAACTTCAAAGGACAATTGGTCCAATTGACCTGTCGCAGCTTGTGAGACAGATCGAAGTCCGTATTCAGTCGAAGGTGAGTTTTCCGGTCTCGTACGGTGGTGGAGGGGTTTCCTTCCCGAAAACTCCGGTTTTTTATTCCACAAAACAGGTAAAAAGAGTCCAGAAGACAGCAGTTTCTTCTTCTCCCTTCTACGTGTTAAGCCTACTGGCCTGTTATAGGGGCCTTAAGCCCTTGTAAGTCGTACCCGTCTTGAGGATAAGGTGACTAGCCCTATGCCTCCGGGTATATTCTATGGCTATAGCTGCGTGTGCTCACGGGGCCGGTTTGCCTGCTTTGCGGGAGGAAAAATCTCGCATAAACTGGGGAGAAAAACCCTGCTGTCCACACCCAAGACCGTCTAACTTGGCTATATCTGAGAAAGATCCTTCAGCTCCTCACGTTACCGACGAGAATCGAACCCAGGAAATTCCTTTACATTTACAGACATAATAATACATTGCCTTCAGTTCTTTGCTGTAATTTCAACCAACCAACCAATCCTTCTCTCTCTCTCTCCCTTTCCTACTAAGAGAGGGTGGCTAAGTTAGCCAAAACAAAAAAAGGTGTATCGTTATAACTTTCGATACACCCGTCAGACTCCTTTTTTTCTCAAAAAGTGCTATCTCTCTTGACAACCCTCTGAATAACGTAAATATGTCATAGACATCATGGCAGTTCTCGTAGTGGTGGCTATTTTGGCTGTTGTGTTTGCTCTTCAAAGCCGTAAATGACGTTGTTAGACAACCCTCGGCTTCATGATTAATTGATGAAAAATATTCATTTTTTTTCTTCCTATGGGAATAATTTATGGGTATTTATTTATTTCAGCGAAAATAAATACCGACTATTTATGATCATGTCACTAATAATCATGTATTTAATAGCGAGTACCAATTTATTTGGTTTATTTTTTCTACATTTTCAGAATAGGGAGGTGGTGTGTCAGAAAGAAGGTTGTTCTACTGGAAAAGGGTGTTATTTTCTTCAGTTCGATAAAGAAAAACGATCGTGCTGTGACGTATGCAAAGGTGGGTAGTGGTTTATTCGTTTCATTTTTCATCTTCAGCTATTTTCATTAAGTGCTCGTATTTAGAATAGAGATCTTGATTCAATTTCAATTTCAGGTTGTTTATATGACGGTAATAAATATTTCAACGGTCAAGAATGGACAGATCGTGATGACCCCTGTAGGCGATTTGTTTGTCAGGTAAGCATTTACAATAAATGTTTTTGACATTATAATTCAAATTAGTAACCTAGGATTTCAACTAGTGATATAACCCAAATTTAAAATGGCAATAAAACAATTGGAGAACTTACTGATCTATAAAATTATCGCTAGCATTTTTAATTAATTTTTTTCCAGTCTGGAGTAGTGACAGAAACCAGTGTGCATTGTTATACGCCCTGTCGTAATGCAGATCCTTCACCTCCTGGACATTGCTGCCCTGTGTGCAAAGGTAAGGATAGATTTTCATTTAAGATATGTTTCCTATTTGTGTACATTTATAGGCGTTGTGTGAATATTGATCTACATAATTGTTTAACAATTTCTTGTTGACATAATATCCATAATAGGCGTAATTAACTTTGATCGGTGGACGTTATTAAAAAGTAAAATGCGATCAACCACTTATTTTAGTCTTTATGCTTTTATTTATGTATTTTATGTTTAATTCCTATATATTTTCTTTCATTATTGGAATAATTTCTCGCAGAGGCGAGCTGTGTTAATAACTGTAGCAAGTGAAGTAGTGGAATTGTTGTTTACTTTTCTTGAGCCATTTCCTTCCTTCTATCCTTTCGTTGAGTTTAACAATCAAAGAATACGACTTCAGATCTGGCTGAATGAACGCTTCCTGTTTATCTGACCGAGAGCGTGTTCTTCCCATTATCTTCAACCCCGAAATCTCCTTTGTGTCCAAAGTTTCTCTTTGAAAGTTAACTGTAGTGTAAAAGATTCAAACATCGTGAACAAAAAATTATTTTCACTTGAAATAATATCTATGAAAGAATAAACTCGAGCCACATCATGTTTTGTATTTTGTCAAAAAAAAAAAAATAATTTCATGAAACTTCTCGGTTTATATTATTTTTTCTTAAATGTAAGTCTTTTTTTACTATGTTTCTTTTGTGGTCGAAATGAGCATTCATTACGGTTGATGTATTGCATGTTTTGTTCACTGGCAGTGATTACATAATCCACTTCAAAATACCTAGACAGCTTCTTTTAAGAAAACGCTAATAAATGTCGCCTTCAAAACAAACGAAGTATTAGAATGTGCACTCTAACAAGGAATCAAAAGCGAGACTGTTTATCTGATTAACGATGAGAGTCGTTCTATAGGCGTTGTTAATGAATGAACGAAAAATTACTTATTTCTAAAGATCGACCAGAAAGAAAAATTTCATACTGAAACAAATATTGTATGTTAAATTTAAAAAAAAAAAAAAAACAGCGAAAAAAGTTCGTCATTCTATTTTGTAAGTAAATTTATTTCGTAAGTTATTTTTATTATAGTGTTCATTTGTCTCTGTTATAAACAAGCTTGTGAAATTAATATTTTTTTTAATATAAAATAGTTTGTTAGATATGAATGCAGCGGATTCCGGTATACTGTACTTACGAGTTTGCAGCACCTATCAGACACCCACACCCACACACACATCACTACAAAACCTTTGTAATTTTCGACTTCAGGTCGGACTGTGGGCTGTTAGATTCAGGTTGAATCTAACAACCCAACGGATGTTAGATTCAATTTGTTTAAAGTACTGCTCGTACAAATATGTAAGTAGCTATACTGTGAATCATGCTATTACAAAGAAAGTGTATTATACACATTTAGGGTCAATTTATTATATTCAACATATTTTTATCGTTCATGACTGCTGGTTAAAAGTTTGTTAGCCATTTTAGTTTATGGTGTTATTTCATTAGCAGAAACGCTATTCATTAATTCTGCTTCCCTGTTAAAAAAGTAATAGATTGTAATTATTATTTTCTACATATGTAATATGTAACATTCATCATAATTTTTATTTTGAATCTACAAGTACTACCTAGGAGCCGCCGTAGTTCAGTCGTTATAGAAGAAGTCCTTTGGTCGGAAAGACCTGGGTTCGATTCCCGTCCGAGACGTGAGGAACCTTTATCTGGTCTCTTTCGACGAAAGGTGAGTTAGCCGGTCTCATACGGAGGTAGGGGGGGGGAGAGTGAGTTTATTCTGAAATTCGGGTTTTTCGTCCCCCAGAACAGGCAAACCTTCCCCGTGGACACACGCATCTACAGAAAAAGGACACACCGGGAGGCCTAGGGATAACCGCCTTATACTCGTATTACGGTTGGGAAGTCCAAGGATACTTGAAAGGCCGTGGGCGCTTAAGTGCCTATTAAAGCCACTGATGGATGATGGAGTACTACTCGTATCTCGAGTACATGATGTTATTTATTTGCGCGTGATGGTTAATATTAGCATTTGTTTCCATTTTTCAGTCTAAGGAGGTGATAAATGATACGCACGATGATATGGAATATTTAGGTAACCCTAGAATACTTATGTATATAGCAAAACGTTGTTAAGTAGAACGCAGCTCGCAATAGGTGCAAAACGACCATCAACAAATCCAAATGCCATTTTGAAAGAATCAAATATAGAAGACATGGAAGTAACCTTGTTCCTCGCCAATTACTTCCGTGCCCCCCCCCCTTATATCTGCATGATACATCATAACATCGCACAGCATCAATCTTTTCCTCTAAGTCTTCTACACACGAACAAGGCAAATCATTCTCATTATAATAAAGACGGCTTACTCCATGGTTTCCTTTATCTTTTGTGAAAGACATCAGATGATACTTAGATCGCTTGGATGTAAATAAATATTTTGGTCCTGATGATCTTCCTCCCGATTGTGTTTTAAAAAAAATTGGGTTCCAGAATTAACATTCTTCCTATATTGTCTTTACATTCTTTCCTACTTATTTAGCATCTACTCTACAGCCTGAAACATGCGTATGTTCAGCCCAAATAAAGATAAGTCAGCCACCAAACTATCGTTTCCATTGCCTTCATTTCAGCTAATCGAAAATAATAAAGAAGGTAATCAACAATCAGTTTCTTTACCATTTCACTAGTGAAGGCTCACCACCTCACTAGATAGCAGTACTGTGGATTCTGCCAGTGTTCATCCTCAGCAGATTTCCTAGCCATCCTGACCCACCTTTGGACACAAGCTATGGAAACACTCCGAGAAACGTTTATAATCGCTCTTGACATTTCCAGGACACTTGATCTGCTTTATATTAGACCCGATCAAACATACACTTACCACAATACCCGTCTTATTGTCTGTCTTTCTTCCATTCTTTATAGTTTGGTAACTTTTTTTTTTCTCGTACTACTGTGATACATAGCTAGGAAATGTATTTAAATCAATTTAAAAAAAAAAGGAAATTGTTCTTTCTTCCTTCTCGAAGTTTGATTCATTATTAGCTATGTGATTTGTTACAAAAATAAACAAAGAATTTTTCCTCGAAATTATATTTTAAGAACAATATATATATATATATATCACGGGAATTGAATTTCATTGACAAGACATTTGAAAATAAATCATTATTTTGCTGGATTACTTCAGTATTTTAACAACAACAACCATTTTTACTGAATTAATTCAAAAGCATTTAAATTCGTTTGGATAAAGATATTTGCTATTAATCTAGGTTGCGAGGTTGATGGGAAAGAATATCCAGAAGGATCAAAAATCCCCTTAATTCTGAGTGATCCCTGCGTTCGTTGTAGATGTGAGGTAAGCAAATAACTGTAACGTATTATGTTAGGCGCTTACATTTTTTTTTTTTTTAGATGTTTTTTGAATTTGTGTTTTGAATTTCACAGATGCCAACCACACCGGCCACTCAATCAGAAGCTTATTTTTACGACTGCCGATCCGCTCCAATTCTCAGCGCATAGTTCGATGAGATGTGGATCGCGAACAGCCATCATTAAATGCTTCGGTCAACTGCTGCACACACGAAGTTCTGTTTGCTCGTACAGACGACGGCAATCTCTTTCTTGACTGTTTTAGGATCGCAGTTACGCCTCATAGACAAGCAATGTGGGTTATTTTCCCACTGATTAAGCACTCGGGATATCTCACCTTTTGAGAAATCAGTCAGCTCTGCTGTTTTTAAAATCGTGGCTCCAATCAGACGGGCACCCATAATAAGTCCTTTATCGAACTCCGAAAGATCTTTTGTTTTTCCCATTGTGATCAACAGTATTGACAATTACTGAATAACAACAGCCTTAAATAGTTGCCTAGAACATGTGATGATGCAGTGACCAAGTATTTTGCATATACGCTGCGTAAGTGACGTTTATATATATCTGCATAAAGGCTTCTATTTCAGTGGCTGGTATAGGTTTTTATTTTCTAGCAGATTAAAAGTGAAATGCTGTTTTCCTTTGTATAAATTCATCCACTTATAACTAGTAGGAAAATAATTAAGGCAATCCTAAAAGATGTTTAGTAATAGCATTGTTGTCCAGTGATATCTTTCATTATTATAGCAACCTAACCTGGAGCCCCCTTTTTTTTTTTTTTGGCTTCTTTACTAACGAGCTTATCTGTTATCAACAGGAATATATTTTTTGGATCGTTTCGAATTAGTTTACCTAATTTTTTTACTAAAATGATCCAATTTTTTTTGAGTTAATTCCGTTCAAGAGAAGAGCTGGGACAATTATCATTTCGAAATGTTTTGCTCTTCTTGTTTTTTTTTTTTTTCCTGCGCTGCACTGGAAATGGACCAAGTTAAACCAAAATCGAGTTGGTTCAATACGTTTTTTGTAAAGATTCCTAATACTAAATTTCATCAAAACCCGTCCGCCAAAGTGGAGTTGTTTTGTGGCTAGAGATGGACGGACAAAACGAAACTGCTCATTTTGTGTAAGGCACCTAAGAAGAGAAAAAGTATTTTAAAGAATAGCGAGGGAAAATGTTCAAAAATGCTTTTGTTGAAAAATATTACCTCTAGATTGGTAGTTGTTTACGAAATGAATCAAACCGAAATTAAAACAGCTGATCATAGTTTCAGAAAATGAAAATATTCCGTGATTGATAATAATAAATGCTATGATTATTACTAGTAATTATAAGACTATAACCTCATCATCAGTAGCGCACTCGGGATTTAATTTTTTTCTGGGGAGGGGCAAGTTGAGTAGACGATTTGAGAATGCTCACTGCGCATCGCATATGACCTAAGACTGAGCATCTGCAATGATCGCTAATTCATAAGTAGAGTATTGAAGTAGAAGACACGACACAACATAAATAAAAAAACAGAAAAAGATTTTTGGAAAATTATCTAGTTTTTTTTTCCTTTTTCTTTGGGGGGGACAGGGCCCCTTTCCCCCTCTGAGTGCGCCACTGATCATCATCATCATCATCATGCGTGACAAGGATTTAGGCTTAGAGTGGCCTGTTCCGGCCTTAGAAGTCATCGTTGAATCTCTTTAGAGGACGTATATAAATATAAAATCATCTCTGGATGTACAGGAATGTTTCAAAATAAAAAAAAGGTCAAATGTCACTTACATATTATTCCTCCTGAGGAATATGCTGAGTTCTGCTTCGTGGTATCAATTGGATGGGAAGGATATCGGCAATGCGTGGGAAGTGTTTAAAAAATACTTAAATGATGCGATATCGAAATGTGTCCCTAGAGTTCGAAGAATAAACATAGTAAGAGAAATTGATGTGTAATCTAATTTAAGCAAGAGAATCGTAAGAAAAAGATTATGTGGAAGGAATATCGTGTGTATAAGGATGATGTCAGTTATGATAATTATAAGCAGCAGGCCAGAAGAGTCGCAACTGTTGTACGGAAAACTAAGTCCGAGTATGAAAAGAAACTGACTCTGCAAGTTAAAGACAATCCAAAAGAATTCTATCGTTATGCTGCAAGTAAAAGAAAGAATGAATTTGAAAGAATAGCTCTACTGAATGCAGATGGTATGCGGGTGACTGATGCAGAAGTAATTGTTCAGCTAATGAGGAGCCTATTTTACTATCAACCTGGTATATGCAACATTGAATTAACTAACCGTTGCCTCTTCACCGTATGAGGAAACTCATGTCGATGTGGAGGAAGTACTACAGCAGTTGCACAAACTGAATAAGAATTCTGCAATAGAAACTGATTCGATATCAGCACGAGTGCTAAAAGAGTGTTCAGCCCAGGCTATATAACTGAGTTAGACAAGGGGATACGCCATGATACTTTTTGGATTTTGCTAAAGCTTTTGACAAAATACAGCATAGAAGACTGTTGCATGAATTGGAGAATATGTAATTGAATTTTAGACTATTGGCATAAGAGAATGGCTGACTAATAGATATCAAAAAAGTCGTGTGTAGGGAGGGGGGTGAATTTGCAAGATTCAAGTGGTGTACTTCAAGGATCAGTCCTTGAGCATCAATCTGTGCATTAATGGCATTAGAAAGGATTTGACATGCGACATACAGCTATTTTGCTGATGATGAAATGATAGGTAAAATAGGCAGGAGTGCTGCTGATATGCAGTACTTGCAGAATGATTTGAATAGCTGTCAGTTCAATGTTAATAAATGTAAGGTCATGCACTTTGGTGTGATTAGATATCCAATGTCGTATTTAATTGGTGGGATTATGCTAGAAGAAACTGATAAGGCTTGGGGATCTTGGAGTTTTAGTAAATAGGAAGTTAAAGTTCAAGAGTCATATAGTCAATATTTTAAATACAACTCAGAGAATAATTGCAATGCCAAAACAAATATTGACATGTATAGATCAGTAAGTCATTTTGCCTGTTTACAAGGCCTTGATAAGACCTCCCTTGGACTAATGCGCGTAGGTCTAGTCTGGTCTCCTGGTTTCCATAATGATTCTTATACAGTGCAGAGAGAGCAAGAGAGAGAGAGAGAAAGTGCAAAGAAAAGTGCCAAAATGATATCAGGATTGTGGAATACTGATTATGAAGACAGATTGAGAATTTTTAGAGCGCAGACACTAACAAACAGGAGAAAGAGGGGGTGATATGATTGAGACTTACAAACTTCTGAAAGGGTCAGACAGGATTTCAATTGATGGGATTTTTCATTTTATGGAGGGTGGTGAAAGGACGCGAGGGCATCCTTGGAAGTTTAGAATGAATGCTAAATAACTATTATTATTATTATTATAACTGGTGTCTCCATGGAATCAGAAGACTCATCACTGGAGACCCTATATTGACACACTAACCATTATTCGCACAATACCTACCTGGTGGTCTGACAAGTTCTCGGCCTAACAATGAAAAAACGAATTTATAATTTAAAAATTAGTTTTATTTTTCAACATAATCTTCCTTAAGACCAATACATTTATTCCAGGCATGTGCCAGCGCTATTATCCCGTCCCTGTAGTGGTTCTCACTAAGATCTGCAAAATACCACCTCTACAGCTGCAATCACCTCTTGATTCGAAGAGAAACGCTGACCAGCGAGGAAGAATTTTAGTTTTGGGAAGAGATAGACGTCAGAGGGAGCCAAATCTGGGGAATAGGGTGGATGTTCCAACAATTCATAGTGCAGATCCCTTAATTTTTCCATTGCCAAAACACCTCTGTGGGCAGGTGCATTGTCCTGATGAAAGACGATTTTTTTCTTCTGCAAAGCGGATCTTTTCTCACGAATTTTTTCATCTAGTCTGGTTAAAAGATCGGAATAATATTCCTCAGTTATTGTTTTACCCTTTTCAAGATAATTAATAAACAAAATGCCTTTAGCATCCCAAAACACCGATGCCATGACCTTTTCTGCTGATGGAACCGACTTTGTCTTCTTTGGCGCTGAATAACTGGCTTCTGTCCACTGTTTTGACTGCTGTTTGGATTCTAGTGTATAATGGTGAATCCAAGTCTCATCCACAGTAATAGATCGACGCACAAAATCAGTTTTTATTCTTGTTAAAACGCTCCAAGCACTGTTCAGAGATTTTCATGCGAGTGCGTTTTTGATCTGCTGTGAGCAAGCGCGCCACCCATCTTGCGCAAAACTTTTTCATTTGCAATTCTTCATGCAAAATATATCCTACACGTTCTTTTGAAATGCCTATAGTCTCAGCAATTTCAGGCACTTTGACTCGCCGGTCATCCAGTACCATATCGTGCACTTGATCAATGATTTTTGGTGTTGTTACACTTTTTTGGACGCCATTCACGTGGATCATCTTCAAGGCTGGTACGGCCATGTTTAAACTCGGCAGCCCATTTCTTAATTGTCGAAAACGAAGGAGAAGAGTGTTCATAAACTTTTATGAACGTCGAATGAATTTCTTTTAGCCTTAAACCTTCTTTTACGAGGAATTTTATAACCGTGCGATACTCGATTTTATCCATTTCAAGGGATACAGACAACACTTTTGCTTCAGACAGCTGCATAAAACAAACTACTTGATAGAATGACTTGCAATTTCACATGGATGCAGATGTATCAACGTAGAAAAAAAAATCTTGTAGATAGTGTTGCATTTATGGTCGAGGCCGAGAACCTTTCTGACCACCCGCGTATCATGCTTCTCCTTAAACTCATTCACAGACGAAGCACTAACAAGCACTTCTGGCAACGTATTTCACACATTCGCCACCTTCTAAGCAAAAAAAATTTTTCCTAACACCCTTGTTAACCACACTCTTACACAGCTTCCACAAATTACCCCTCTTTCTCTCCCTTCCTGCACTGTTCAGAAAAGTCATCCGTATAAATTCTATAAAATTCCTTTAATTACTTATATGCCTCTATTATATCTCCTTTCTTACATCTATCAGCTAGTTTTTGGAGCCCAGACCTTCAATCTATCCTCATAGGAAACATTCCACAGACTTTGCTACAACCTTTGTCACTCGCTTCTGGATCCTCTCCATCACATGACCAGATCTGTGCGCAGTAGTACAGATGTAGTCTTATTAATGCCTTATAAAATGAAACAATAACTTCCCTATTCCTGCTTGTCAGTGTGTTCTTCAACAACGACGTAATTTAATGTGCCCTTGCACATCCAATTATCGTTGCCCATACCTCCAGAATTCTGCAAGATATCTACATCACTTGCATTTATTATTATTCTTCCCAGTTTTGCATCATTAGCAAACAAATGGTATTTCCTGTCAAAATTATTTCCAATGAAATACTTTATGGTGACATTAAGAAATATAACATAGAACTGAACTTTGGTACCTTTCCGCACAGTCATCAAATGTATTAATGCATTGTCCCACTATGGCACATTGCTATGCCATCTATGTACTTTCAGTCGTCCAAATGAAAATTATTGTGTGCAAGATCAGGCCTGTGTGGTCATTATGCGGAACCTGCAAAGTATACGACCATAGCTGATCTCGTGTTCAATGACAGTGTGTGTGAAGGATGGGAGGGGGGGGGGAATGATGTTACAAAAGAACGATACCAAACTGAAGCCTGTTTCTGTGCTGATGTTTGCTTCGAACCTTTCGACCAATGCGATAATTTTTGCCAATGTGGTACCATCAGCATGCAGAAATTAGACCGCGTAAGGAACCACTTCTGAGAATGATTGTTTCCAGTGATCTTGAAACTAATCGTCTGTTTCTACATATGAAGAAACATATGATACAGACATTCGCCTATTCGGACGTCCCCCCCCCCCCCTTTCCCGGAAACGATGTATGTCTACGCACGATGTGCTATTACCTTATTTTTTTAATTTTAATTAATTAATTAATTTTTGAACCGTCCTCTTGGAGACAGTTCCTCATTTCATTACAAAATCATCTTTTGTGAATTACATTGGTTAATCAGGTTTATTTTGTTTCCTCTTTAAAGAATCAGAGTACACTGTGTGAAAAGGCCTCGTGTCCCGTGTTACCATGTCCGCCTTCCAAATTTGTTCAAAGACCTGGCACGTGTTGTCCAGAATGCAGAGGTAAATAATAGTTTCAATTAGCATTGACATCGATAATACATTTTAAAGCATAAATAAATAAAAAAATGATTTTCCATATTTCTTATTTTAAAAGTGAAAAACATTAAAGAATAACATAGATTAGTTGGCAGTATTATTACCCAGTTAACCACAAATATTCTAGTGTAATATTAAATGAACAACAGAACCACTTATATTAATCGCAATGATTTTTTTACGTTCAGAAACACACATAATTTACAAACAGTATATCATAATACATATTAATGTACAATTTATGCTGATCCAAGAAATGTTCCTCCACTATACCACATCAAATTTCTCGATCGAATATCATAAAAATTTTTTCGTCTTTTTTTCAGGAAATCGCAAAATATTTGAACTGCACGGAAAGTGTCTTTTGGGAATGCATGCCTTTAGGGATGGCGAACAGCTGACCTATGATTCCTGCACTCAGTGTACTTGCAATGTAAGAATCATGTTATAAGTATTTGCATTTTTAAGAACGTAGCTGTTTGTGTTTCTGTATGAATTAAAGCTTAAATATGCATTAAACTTCTGTGTGTACAACTTCATATCTGCTATTAATTTATTTTATTTTATTATTTATTTTTTGCAAGGATTCTACTAGTATATGCCAGAGGGCGTCATGTCCGGCGTTAGAATGCTATCCAGAGCATCAAGTATTTGATCCTGAAGTGTGCTGTCCCCAGTGTCGAAAAGCAGAGCAGAGAAAGGCTGCCTGTGTATCCCAAGGCAAAGTGTATGAGGCGAGTATGTTTACCGACCATTTTTTTATTCTTCTGGTTTTATTATACGTACAGCAACGCTAAATAATATTGTTACTTATTGAAACTAGGTCGATGTTATTTTCTTTATTTTATTTTTTTATTTTTTTTGCTTTATAATGTACTGATAGCTATAAATGCATGCATATCACTATGGGTTAGCAAAGCAGCTCAGCAAAGGATTCGGTGAATCCTTTGTTATAAAGCAAGCTAAGATTTAACATAATTCGTGAAGCATTCATCGCTAAGTGCATCTCGTGAATCCTAAGTTACCGTTTTCCTGTAATCCGAATGTTAATCGCCTACCTCCTTCTAACCGGTTTGCTTGTTGTTGTACGCAATGAAAGACCCTCCCACTTTTTTATCTACCAAATTAACTAAGGCTAGGAAGTCCCTTGTATTATGTCTTTGTTCTCGTAAGATCGGTTAACTCATCTTCATTTTAAAAAGACTTTATAAAGATTCTTCCTGCACAACCGCTGCAACTGAATTCATCTTTCCAACTAAAAAACACAGTATTGGGCTGTATTAGAGCATCCCACTTTAGAGGAAATTTGTACTTTTTTTTCTTGCCTGTTGGGGTAGGAGAAAAAAAAAGTTGAATTTTATTTATCGAATATTTGGTATAGAGTTGATGATATTGTTCTGTAGTCCATCTCGTTTAAAAGTTACTTCCACTAATGAAGAAGGTAACTCGGCTATGCCCTAATTCTATATATGAGTTCATCCCATAGATTCTATATCAGATTTAGTTGTGGATCTGTTCTAGCCAGTACGATGTTGCAGTGTTTTTGAATGTTATAAGGGCGTATCATAAAACTGCCACATTGCAGAACAAGCAATTATACACATACGAGCTTATAATCTAAGGCTGAATTTGTACCTTAAACATTCAAGCTATTATTCGTTCTGTTTTAATTATTAGAAACAGAACGTAATTACCAGGTTTTTATTGATAAGCGTATATCTGATGATTTCAAGAGCTATTATCCATGTCATCGTATTAGACTTCCTGAACTTTCTAGTAGGTATTACTTTTTTTTTTTTTTTTGAAATATTCAGAAATTGAGTTATTCTCTTTAGCGGAAAAAAAAAAGCTTTTGTTGTGGGCGAAATATTTCTCAAATAAAGAAATAATCATGCTATCTTTTATAATTTTTCATTCTCTTGCATTTTCAAACTCCATTTGTATGTTCAATGAACGTATTTTCGGTCTTAACATATCGTTGATAATTCTGTTAATGAGAACAATATAAATTAAGACGAATTCAGCATTAAAACTGAATTTCTAAATTTTGTAAGTTGGCAATTACTATTAAATATTAGTTTCTCCTTGACTGCAAACGTATAAAAAATTTTTTTTGACTGTCTCAAGGATCGGAAGTGACATTTGATTTAGGTCTAGCCATGTGTTAGACCTGAATCGTATCTTATGGCTAATCTAAATCTAAACATCGAAAGACCTGGTTTCAAAATTGATGTACTGTATTTTAATGTAATTTTTGAAAGAATACCATGCAGGTAATTAAGATGCAAAGTGAAATTGATTCTAGTTTTTGTTGTTATTTTGGTAAAACTTCGAATTCTTAGTAGGAGTTTGTTTGTTTTTTCCAACCTAGAGTGGGCACACCTGGAAATTGGAACGGTGCACTCAATGCGAATGTTTCGATGGAGAAATTCGGTGTTCTGTGGAGCAATGCATTAAACACACTGCATGTCCCCCTCGCCATACATTGAAGGTTCTGCCAGGAGAATGTTGTCCTTCGTGCGTAGAAGGTAAACGATTATTATTTTCCCCCAAATTATAATCGTCATAATGAATAAAATAATCACATAAATTGAGTAATTCGATAGTTAAATTTTCTTTAATTGAATTTGTCTAAAAGTTATGGCAATACCTAATGCATTGTCGGTAAAATATGTGATATCATTTATGAAGGCAAGATTTTCCTCAATTTCAAAAATGGCGTAACTTTAATCATTTTAAATGAAATAATTTATTGACTACATTTTTAATTAACGAGTTGCATTATTCTGTCTTTCTTACTTGAGTTACACGCACTGCGAGTTTAATTTGCTTTATTTTATTTCAGATGACGGTGTCTGTACAGTATTTGGAGATCCTCATTACCGCACCTTTGATGGTAGGATTTTCAACTATCAGGGATCGTGCAAATATGTGCTTGTCAGGGAGTGTAAGAAAAAGTCTTTCACTGTGGAGGTGCTAAACGACTCCCGTTACTCGAAAGCGTTTTCGTGGACTAAGTCCGTCACACTTAAGGTTGGCAAAGATTACTGATATGTAAACTTTTGGAAGATAAAGTTACCAAGGTTAGGTTATTAAAATTAGACATTACAGTACATATATTATTAGATACCGTTGTTTTCTGTTGTTCCCCCCCTGTTTTAATGCTCATAATACACTATAGATAATACGTGCCTCTATCGTTTGGCTAGTCTAGATTCGAATTCGCCATATGAATGGGAAATTTTTCAAATATCAAAATATTTCAAAAAATAGTTTTTGAAATATTTATACGTTAATTTATATTTTGTTTAAAATAACGTCACACAGATAGGTTTATCGTATATTTCACTTCCTATACCTTAGCTCAATATAGATATCTGATAAACTAAAACGATATTCGTGCAAACTGATTCTGTAAACCAGCGCTTCGCAAACTGTGGGCCGCGGCCCCCTTTTTTGAGGGAGGGCCGTGAAATAATGAAAACAAATTTAATATGCTTTAGACTAAGTAGATTTTTTTTAATCTTAAAAGAAACTTATTTAATTTTTATTATTTATTATTTCTTTTTTGTTCTTTTTTATATTTTAATGGAAAAAATCACACATTGGTGTAGGTTCACAAATTTTGCTTCTTGCGTATTTCAGCGATTAATGAATATTAGTAAATATATTCTTATTCATATAAGTTTCATTTCAAAGGTATTGATAAGAAACACAAAGATTACAAACGAAAATCTTGAATATAAACTGTATTGAATATAAATACAATATATATACAGTATAAATATAAATTGAATATAAATACAACTGTATTGAATATAAATATTATAATAATATATGTCTATATTATGATTTTTTTTTTCGATGGGATCCGTGAAATATTTTAATTTTTCCAAAGGGGGCCTTGGCATCCATAAGTTTGGGAAGCACTGCTGTAAACAACATGCATTCTTTTTGAACAGGAACGGAGTTTCCTCTTTATTGCCCCTGTAAATTCAATTCTGCTGTCGCGCACTAAAGTACTCCACGTAAGAAAACAAATTATTGTTAAGTTAAAACTTCTCGTTATTGAGAAAATTAAACTATTGCATAATCTTCGAATAGAGGAGAAAAAAAAAACTTATGTATATTTAGCATGGGTTAATGCGCCAAAAAAGTCGGAGTAATAAATGTTTCAAATGATTTACTATGTCTGAAATCATCCAATTCCTTCAAGCTAATAAAATCCTTTGATTATATATAATTATTAATTATACTGATATGTTTCTAGATTTGCTATCGAAAGTGTGTTTTCATAATTTCATTCAGATAAATTAAAAGCAAATCTACAAATAAAAAATTGAACATGTACACAGGTCCACAACGGATTTTGTGAATATTTGTTCGAATGATTTCAAAAGTTGTCAAGATAAAAATATATCTTTATATCACTACCACCCATGCTTCAAAGTCACCGAATTTAGTAAGAAGTTTTTTTTTTTTGGGGGGGGGGTGAGAAACGCAGGTTTATTCTTTACAACGGATTAAAGTTTGTCATATACTGTATATGAACAATACACGCACGCACACTATATGTGCTGGTATAGTATACACGCCGATTGAGCATATAAAACGGCCACGAATGTTACATTTACCACTGACCGCTGTTAACACGACTTTTGATTTAATATAATGTAGGCATAGAAATCATACAAGTTATTTTCTTTACTGGAATTTATTAACGATGTCTTCCTGTTCGAGATGATTGGTAAAACAATTTATGTTTATACCAGTGTTCGATTTCGTATATTGTAATTCATGTATCATCTCACCAATAAGGTTTCATTAGGATTAAAAGAAAAAAAATCTACATCTTATCCTAATGAATATATTTATTAAATAGAAATATTTGTATACAAAATATATTAATACACTAATATATTAGTATATTAATAGACTAATTGACATAATATAAAAGAAACTTATTAGAACAGAGGCACATGTGTCTAACACATATTTTCAAGCACATTATTGGGAAAATTAAACTATTGCATAATTTTCGATTAGAGACTACACAGTAGATTACCGTAGGATAGATGATGAAAGTAAGTTTTCAGTATTTTGAATTCTTAACTTAGTGGATCAATTTGTACAAATCAATTTTAATTTCGTACTTCGAATGAAAAACGCATATCGTCGCCATATTGTGAACACTCTTCCTTTTCTTAGTATCGATTTTAGAAATTATTCACCAACATATCATATGGTCTAGCTAGGTACTCAGGATTTCTCTGTACCTGTGTGACGATGTCTGAGTATGTATACAGCCAGTACAGTTTGATCTCTGCTAACACTAATCAAACATCACCATCTTGTACCATGAGTCTGCACAACAAATACCTGCCAAATCACTTATAACAAGTAACAAATGACCACTTTTCGATCTGACTGTGAATATCAATATTGTAAATATAAAATTTTCATAAATGGTCACTAATGTAAACAGTAATCAGATCCAAATAAGCAATTTCAAATGAATATAACAATAAGTGCAATATAATATTGGCATTTTTTCGAATTATTTTTATTAGTATGTGAGCTTTGTTAGCATAACATAGATTTGCAGATTACAGTCAATCCTATAGAAGAATTTTAATGTTGTAAGAAATATGTGGAATACTATTTTTTCCCCATAATTTATTAATTCACTTGCTAGATGGGTTGATGTTGCTGAACTATACTGTCTATAAGCATACCTGATATAATGGAATATATGTAAGAACGAGCATTCAGTTATAATTACTCTTAGTAAACCTGTTGTTTAAATGTTAGTTAACAGTTTATGTGAAGTACTTGTAAAGCTAAAATTCTAACTTATTTATTCATTTATTTTTTACCATATACATCATATGTGAAATACTGTTATTAATATTTGTTCACTTTCGGGTACTCTACAAGTGTCTTCCCATAGGTAGATGGCACCAAAATACGCCTTGGCCAGTATCTAAAGATCCAAGTAGATCGTAAGCCTGTTCAATTGCCACATGTTATACTTGGGGTACTTTCAATAGTACAAGAAGGTTTCAGTGTTATTGTTAGGACCAATATAGGTGAGAATTTGCACTTTAAAAATCTTTGCAAAATGAATAGCTTAAAAGTGATCACTAAAAACGTATCTTAATGGGAATATAGATACCTCAAGATGTTTTATTTGATTTTGAATTTTACTTAGGTGTTGCACAGCAAAAAAAAAAAAAAAAGAAATCATTCTGATCATGTTTTCTATCATTTTCACCCACAGTCATAAATTGGACTCTTTTTCTTTACTTATATCAGTTAGGTTTAGTTTCGCATTTAGACTTTGATATTGCATGCAACAGATACTCATCTCCAATAACTGAGAAATCAACAAACCACATGACTTGCATATGTCATGTGACTGACTGTACTGGTGACGCCACAAACACCATGCACATAACAAAAGAATATCAAGCTTCAAAAAAAAAAAAAAATTAAAAGGTTAAAAATAACAGCAAAATGTACAACACAACAAATAATATAAAATACATAATAATAAAAACATTAACAGCAAAAAACAAAATAAATCTAACATGCCTGAGCAATCATTATCTATAAACCAATCTACTTAATAAAGGAAGGAACAAGAACTAATGCATCAAACAGTAGGAAACTTCATTTGTAAAAGTAACTGTAGATAGAAAATGCCTACAGAATTAGTTGCAAGAAAATCAGGACAAACTATCTCAAAACCACAAAAGTCATGAAGAATACCAGTGGGAACATCAACAAAAATGTCAAAAAAGAGAAAATAAAAAATACTTCAATTGAACAAATACCAGCAATACCAATCAAGATGAATGTCAGCTTACCAGAAATAAGAAGACAAACAAGAAAACTGATCTGTTTTTTTAAGGCTTAAGTGCTGGGTAAAAGTCATGTTAGAAGCTTAATTTAATCCTTTCTCAGTGTTCTTTTATTCCATTAAGCTTCTAACTGACAAGTGAAGAACATCAAGAAAAACATAAGAACTTAGTAAAATTCAAATTACAATAAAACATCTTGAGGTACATTCAATTTTATATTACATTCAGAATGTAATATAAAATTATATGGTTACATAGATAGAAAAAAAATATAGAAGTAAGTTTTTCAAACTATTCTTTGCACATAATTTATTAACAGAAGTTACAGAATGCAGTTTATGGTAAAACATGCAAATGGCAGTTAACAAGAAACAAAAATAAACTAAAACAGAGAGGAAAAATGGAAGGAAATAATACAATACAGCAATTCTAAGCTATCCAAGATAAGAAATAATTAAAAATGAAGTGAAGTGCACAAACAAAACAACAGTAGACTGATAATCTTTCTGTTGAGAGAGAGCTGCATCAATTTGGCATATAAAAATTGGGAGGAAGAAACAAAATTTTTGAAATCAACAAAAATGTTGACAAGTTGAAAATGGTCAGAAATGCTGGTAACAAGAATCATCAATGCACTACCAAATACCTCTGACTTGCAGCCCTAAAAGACTAACCTCACCTTTTAAAGTCAGTGAAATCAACATATCACCCACCTCTGGACAAGAAAACATCCACAGGATGTAAAACAAATGCAATAGTTTGGTACTTATTGGTACCAAAAACACTGGTACCAAGAAGAAACCTGACCTTTTAAAGTTGGGTTTCTTTTGAGCTTACCCACACTAAGGATTACCAAATTCCAAGTTCCATCAATACACTTCTGGCATATGTAGGCCTCAAAAGCTGACCTAATCTTTTTAAAGTTAGTGATGTCAACCTATCATTCCTTCAGATATTAAAACACCTACAGGAGGAAGACAAATGTAGTACCAGAAATGATAGTACCAAGAGTCCCACCACCACCACTACCTCAAAAAAAAAAAAAAAAAAGGATAACCAATAACACATCACTCATGCTCAAATTCAGAAAGTACCACTTATAAGATCAAAATGAAATGAACACCTTTTTAAACATAATGGCAAGCAACCAATAACATCACTACTGGTGATGCAAATTACATGATATATGAAATATGCTTTTGTTCACATTTTGGCTATTGAAAGTAAGCAGCTGTTCTGAATCCCATCTTTGCTGCTTTCTATATTTTAAAACCTTACACTTTGCTACATTGAACTGGCATCCCCATACACATTCACCCAGTCTATTCAAGTTTTCTTACAAGACTACATCTGCTTTCTACTTCTCATAACTGTCCCTAACTCTACAAACCACTGTAATATCATCATTTAAGTCTCTTTCAATAATATCATTTACATAGAAATTAAACAGTGGCCCCAAAACAGACCCCTGGGGCATACCATTAGTGACTTTCCTCTCCCGGGATATCTCTCCCTCATATAAAACCTGCTGTGGGCCTCAACTGCTGATACCTATCATACAGCCAATCTTCAATCCAACACACTAATCTACCATCCAACCCCATTTGTTCTGTTCCAGTTTAATTAGCCAGCTTGTCATGTGGCAATCTATTGACGACTTGTGCAAAATTTAAATATACTACTCTATATATTACCAGTGCATTTGTCACTTTGTGTAGTAAGTATGCAGATTGCTAAAACAATCTTCCTCTAGCAAACTCATGCTGTCTATCAAAGACAATTCTGCTGCTGTCAACTTAGTTCTGAATCTTGGTCCTCACTAGCTTCTCTAGCATCTTGACCACAACTCCACACAAGAAGATTGGTCTATAATTCAAAGCCTTAGCCTTATCATCCCATTTATGAAGCAAAACACTTTTGCATTCTTTCAACTCCTTTGGAACTTGAGCAGGGGCGAATGCTGGTCTTGAAATTCACGCTTGTTCTTGTTATCATTCAGGGATGAGAAATGTCATTGAAGTCTGATTAGCAGAATAATGAATTACTGACCATTTAAAACTATATATTTAGAAATTTATGTATATTTAATCATACAAATACAACATTTATTTTACAAATGATATTGTCTTTTTCAATTTAGCTACCTGAATACAAATTCTACCCTACGGTTCTTCTTTATAAACTGGTCAATAACATCGTCATAAAAAGTTGGTTGTAACTTAATTTTCCCAAGCAACACGCACACTTGTAAAGGCTGGCTGAAGCTCACTGGCTAGAGCTACGTTGACTGCGTATGGCCTGTGTTTTAAGCAACAGAGTGAGACGACGTGAAATGGCTATGTGCGTGCACATGAAATCACAGTGCTGCTGCGAGGACCTGGATGCTCCTATAACTGAGAGCCAAGGTAGCTTTGACTAGACGAACAAGCATCGGCCTTCAATACGCAATGCAAAGCTCAATTATTGCCACGCAAGCTTAAGATGTCTTCTGTCTACAAAAATAAAAGCCTAAATGGAATGCTTATAAATGCATGCATTTATTAACAAATAAATATTACTTCTTTCTCAATTAATCAGCTTGCACAGCAAGCATGGAGAATTCGCCCCTGAACTTGAGCCAATCTAAGATTCATGTTAAAAAAGGTAAGTTAAAGCCATTGTTAACTCCTAGGAATATTACCTCAAGACATGCGGTGATATACCATCAATTCCTATGGCCTTATTGACATCAAGGTTACTTAATTTCTCATATGCCTTCTGCTCACTCACAGTCAGTGGTTCTTTCTCCCTTCTCACTGTTCTCTCTCTCTCTCTCTCTCTCTCAAGTTCTGCATTATGTTGCATTCACAAGGATGGAATACTTTAATGAACTGCTCATTAAATACCTCTGCTATATCCTCCTCAGTGTTAATCATTCTCCCATTACTACTGACTAACATTATTCTCCCATCATTCTTCCTTCTACTGGCCACATATCAAAAAAACTCCCTAGAATTTCTTTTAGCCTCATTTGCTAACTTCTGCTCATACTGCAGTAGTTTGCTTTTGCTACTCTTATCAAGCAAGTCACCTTCCTTGCATGCTCTTTGTACTCCTCATGTAACTTATTATTGCCATTCATCCTGTGCTGCTTCCACAATTCCTTTTTCTTCCAGATTGCATGCTTTACCTCTTAAGTCATCCATTTTACACCTTATTTTATTCTTTTAACCCTTTTTATAGCCACTTCTGGCTATAGATATCTTCTGAGTCTCTCCATCTGTTTCTATCCTGAGCTTGTTGGTGCCAAAGAGTTCCAATTGTTGTTCTTATATTATTTGACCATCTTCTTTCATGTTTTATATTTTACCCATTTTATACCTACCTTATTTAATCTCTCTTGATCTTTGGAATACATTCAATCATTGCTTCTGCTAGATAGTTCCTGAGTAGGGACAAGCAGCATTGATTTCCTTCCCATTCAATTTTTTTTTTATTTTTATGTTGAACCCATAACATGAGAGGTTGGTTGGTCAACCTAGAGTACATTAGTACTACTGTATGTGGGTTGGGAAAGGAGGAACTTGTTTACATTTCATTTTAAAGACTGTATATTGTATACCTAAGGAAATACATCAGCGGGGAAGACTGTTCCACAGTACAGCAGTAGCAGGGATGAAGGAGGAGAAAAAGAAACTCATTCTGTGGGTTTCAAGATGTATGTGAAGGGATGTTGAGCAGCAGCTGCACATGTTCCAATGAGCTTAGTACTAAGTGGGGATATTATTGATGCTATTTCAGATGAATATTTCCCATGGAAATATTTGTAGAACATACATATTAAGGAAACCAAACATCTGTGCAAAAGTGGGGGGAGTGAGTTGGTAAGATATGGGTCATTAATAAGTAATTGCTCTCCTCTGTATTGAGTCAAGCAATTTGAGGGAACTTTTAGGGACCCCCATCCCATATGTGAGAGCAGTATTCAATACCTGGGTGGATTTGTGATTTGTATAAGGTTAACAGTTGTTCATGGGTGAAGTAACATTTTGAGCGAAAGAGAAAAATCTAGTTTATTTGAAGCTGAGTATGCAATGGTTGTGATATGTTTATGCCAGGGGAGGCTTGATGTCAGGGTAATTCCAAGAAGAGAAATCTCAAATTGTCTGGAAATTTGAGTGTTGTCAAAAATAATACTGGGAAAAATGGTTCTTTTTTATGAGAAATAAGACAGAACTGGGTTTTATTAGCATTAAAATTGACAAGGTTATCTGAAAACTATTGGAGGATCAGAATTGAGGGCAGTGGTGGTTGATGTTCTGTAGGTTGAGGTGAACTGTGTAGAGTAAGGTTTATTAAATGAAAGGGAGGAGGATAATGTTCTGTCATCTGGAAAACTGTGGATTCGGTTGGAGGTCAACTGAAGTAGGTCATTGATATATAGAGGAAGAGGATTGGTGAGAGGATGGAACCTTGTGGAACCCCATCATTAGTTGACTGGTGAGAGACAGTAAGGAACCATCCACCATCACACATAATGTACGTTCAGACAAAAAGCTGGCAATCCAACTACAGAAGTCCTGAGACAGAACAAACAATGGTAGTTTGCTTAGTAAGCCTTTGTGCCAGACCTGGTCAAAAGCTTTGGAGATATCAAGTACAACCACTTGAGATTCACCAAACTTCTCCATTTGTCCAGAGATGGGTGACATATGTGAGCAGATCTCCTGTTGATCGGGCAGTGACAGAATCCATACTGGCTGTCGTTTATTAAGTGGGTGCCTTCAAAGTGTAGGAGGTGGGAATCGATGGTTTTTTTCCATTACTTGAGACAGGACTGAGGCGAGCAAGATGGGGCAGTAGTTGGATGGCAGTGACTTGTCATCCTTCTTGGAAATAGGTTGAATATAGGCCAATTTCCAAGCTGTGGGATAGATACCAGTGGAGTAAGAGTATATACAGGTGACATAAGGATAGGAGTCAGTTCTGGTACACAAACTTTCAGGACAATTGGAGGGATGCAATCAGGACCAGGAGACTGTTTGGTGTGTAATTTGGACAGTATTTTTCTGATCTTCTGGCAAAAGGATATATAGAGGCAGGCATTGCATGTTGGGCATCTGGAATTTAGGGGGGCATTTACCATTGTCAATTATACATGCATTGGAAGCAAAGTGTGAAGCCAGAAGATTGTTTTTTTCTGTGGGTGATGATGCAATAGAGAACTATTGGCCAAGTTTCGGCAAGAGACCAATTCCTCATTCCATGATATTGCTGTAAGCTGCCTCCTGAGCTTGTCATAATCAACTGCCTTATAGTTCCCCACATAACTGTTTCTCACAAAAGTCCTGATATGGCTGGCCACCACCACCACCACATAAGTGATCACTTCATGATCACTTTCACCAAATAGAGGAAGAAGATTTGACACTTTTTTTACAATAATATCTTCTGATGAGGTAATCAAATCCAAAGCCCTTGCATAGCCTCTGTTATGTACCGCCTGAGATAGTTGTTCCTCAGAGCCTCAAGAAATTCATTTCCTTTGGTTCCAGATGCTGTTTTTTCATTCCAGTCTATATTACCATAATTGAAATCACCCATAATTATCACCCTTTTCTTATTAGCCAGACCAATTTACTAACCATTTCCTTCTCACTGCCTTTCATTAAGCATTTCATCCTGTCCATCTCCACTTCACATCATACTGCTTCACAATCATTGTCACTATCTGCTCCTTGCTTCTCCACCTTAGATGAGCACTCCTCACTTTCTATCTTCATGAAAAACTACATATCCCTCCATCTCTATTCTTGTTAGAATGTCATCCTCATTCAACCACTTCTCACTTATTCCAACAATCTTTGGGCTAATGAACTCTATAAATACTACAATTTCATTCCCCTTGTTTCAAACAGACATGCTGTTCATTTCTGCTTCTATAACAGGTCCTGCTGATCTACTTTTCAGATATGACTCCTCCATACTTCCTCACCCCCCCCCCAGGCTATTCCTATCTGTCATCACTGATATTACACCTCTCTCTACAGACCTAAATGTTATCCCCCATCCTTGACTATCTTAATCCTTTTTGGCATGCTCATACATCCACTCCTAAAACCATCATCTACACTTTTCATGCAGTGTTTCCCTGTCACCCTGCCCCATTTCCCTGTCCCTCTTGTGTTCCTTCACTCTTTCATTCCATTCACTCATGCCACTCACCTCTCCATTAACTTCAGTCATTACTTTTTATTGCAGTAACAGTTTCTCCAACTAATTCACACCATATCAATTTAAATGTAGCTCATCTCTTTTATACAGCTCTATCCATCCCTTAAATTTATTCCATACATTCACAAAATGAACTCCTTTCTTCTCACACAACTCTGCTAGCATACCATTCATAATCTTTGCTTGCCTTCTCAACTCGTCATTATCATACTTTGATTAGTTGGTTGTTGCTGTGGTCCAGAGAATGTGGAGGATAGAGACAAAGAAATTTAGAGGCAAGAGAAGGCTGATAGTTATAAGTAATTTTCTTCTTCTCTTCTAGGATTAGGCATTTGCCTGTTCTGGCTTCATTGGTCTTTCCATCTTGCTGATGGTCTCTCTCTCTTTTTCCCCTCTGGTCTATATCTATCCACCTCTTTTGGTAGTGTTGGATCCTACGTCCTACTCCGTATGTATATTCTAGCTGTTGACTGACTCCACATTCGAACACAGAGAAAATTTATTTTTAACTGTGCCACTCTATGTTCTAATTTGCATAAGCAATGTTGTGAAATCAACCATCAGCTAGCACAATATTGTTATCAACTTAATTCAGGCCTAAATTCTCCTTATTATATATATATATATAGGGTTCCCACTAAGATTCGAATTATTTTAATTAGCGGTGCAATGAAAGAAATCAGGCAAACACAAGATTCAACTCAAAAAAATTATTTAATGCTTTAACACATAAATTTACATTAAAACAAGAATTTCTAGTAGGGATAATACAATTTAAGAATGAATAAGTTCTCATCAAGACATCAGTAATTTACTCAGCTGAGTATATCATTTACAATTAGAATTTATGCATATAAATTCTACTCTTCTTATTATCCAGTATTCCAAACACAATTTCACTCTAAACAAAGCTATCATTCAATGTACTTCAAATATTGATTCAGTTTAACTATTTAGAACAATCACAAAGCTCATCAGGCATTCATTTAGAACTTCAAGGTTTTATCAATCTAATACAATAGTCCTCAGAAAGTTCAGTCTCAATTTTACATTACGTTCTCACGTAACAGGCTTCACTATATCACACATTCAAATATGAACAATTAATCCAGAGATACTTCATATATTATTTACGAGGAAATGTTTCACCAGGATCGAGTACAACAAGATAAATGCTGAAATTAAACAAAAATATAATATATTACAAAAACCTAGGTGGCAAGAATTTTGCCACAACTTAAATCCAAACACTTCAGATACCAAACTTTGGAAACTGACTGCTAATTTACAAAGAGACCTATCAAAGGCAAGTGAGACTAACACCCTAAAAGATCCAGATGGAAATATCAAAATTGGAGATAGGGAGATCGCAAATACTTTGGCCTTTCATTTTCAAAATATAAGCAAACTAGAGATGAATACTAGAAAAGACCATCAAATATCAAAACAGGCTCGACAGCAGAAAAATGCTGCAAACTCCCCAAAATATCAAAACAAACTTTTCTGGAATCCATTTACAATCTCTGAATTGGGAGATGCCTTGGAGAGACTAGATATAAATAAATCATGTGGACCAGATAACATGGAATTATGATCAAACATCTTCCTTCCCTAGCCCTTGATTGGCTACTTCGCCTATACAACAATAGCCTAAAACAAGTAAAAGTTCTGAAAGACTGGAAGACAGCCACAATCATACCAATCTTAAAGCCTAACAAACAGCAAGACCAACCAGGAAGTTATAGACCAATTTTACTGACTTCAATTCCAAGCAAATTAATGGAAAAAATTATACTCCAACGTTTGAATTACTATCTAAACAAAAATAGTATACTACCAAATTTTCAGGCTGCCTTTAGAAGAAATCACTCAACAACTGATCAACTTTTCTACTTAACCCAGACAATTCAAGATAACTTCCAGACCAAATCCACCATTGCAGCTTTTATAGATTTTAGCAATGCCTTTGACAAGGTGTGGAGGCAGAAACTCTTTTCCAAACTTTGTCATATTGGAATAGAAGGGAAAGTTCTTAACTGGATCTATGACTTTCTAAGAAATAGAACAATTCGAGTTAAAATAAATAATACCTTTTCCATGAAAGTGAAAATAAGACAGGGACTCCCTCAAGGTAGCATTTTAAGCCCACTCCTTTTTTCCATCTACTTAAATGACTTAGATAAAAATATAAATAAAGAAACAAAGATAGCTATGTTTGCTGATGATTTGGTCTTATTCTCAGCTCATAACAACCTAGAAACAGCAGAAGGTCACTTAAACAAAGGCATTGAAAGTTTAGCTACATACTGTGAAAACCATAAAATCAAAATTAACCCTACTAAATCAGAAATCTGTGTTTTTACTATTAATAACCACCTCAGAAAGTGGAGACCAAAGATTAAGCTAAACAGTCAACTAAGTACATTTAATGAAAACCCAAAATACCTTGGAGTTACTCTGGATCCATCGCTAAGATTCAATAAACATATCAACAATGTTGCAGTTAGAGCAAAAAGAAGAATAAATATCATGAAACGTATCTCAGGTAAAGAGTGGGGAGCTGATGCTAAAACCTTAAAAGTCACATATACCTCTATTATCTGACCCATAAATGGAATATGCTTCACCTATCTTGTTGCAAACATCACAAACCAGTTTAGACAAGCTTATAAAAATTCAGAAAAATGCAGCTAAAATCATATTTGGACTAAGGAATACAATTCCCGGAAAAATAGCAGAATTCAAATCCAACCTTGTTCCTTTAAAAATTAGGTGGCAAGAAAATCTAACCAAATTTGTAAAAAAAAAAAAAGAGCCAACTTTGCACATCATAGAACAAGTGAACTTTTTAAAAACTGGAAACCAACAAACAGAATAAAGAAAAAATCAACAATGCATGAAATCACAGAAAATAAAATTCCCTTGGATTGTCCAAATAAAATAGCTGACTTCTCAGCATTTCCTCCAAATCAAGACAGGAAAAATATAGTTATCAACTCTGAAATAGGGAAACATGAAAAAAAAAGCCTAGAAAACCCTGAAATCTTGAGATCATTAGCCCTTTCAAAAATAATGGAATATGGACCTGACTCAATAAAGATCTACACAGATGGCTCCAAAAATCCAAATGGCAATTCTGGGAGTGGCATACTCATCTGTGGCTCTCATAATATGGAACTAAAAACAACTAACAGTATTGGATGCAACTCATGCCATGCAGAATTAATAGCCATTAACACAGCACTGCAATATTTGGACAAACAAAACCCGAAGGAGTTTATATTTTTCACAGATTCCTTAGCAGCCCTTCAAGCTATTAAGAACTGCTACACTAGCCATCAAGAAATACTTAGAGACATAGCAAAAACATAAACAAACTACATAAGGATTCCAAAATAATCTTCGAATGGATCCCATCCCATGTGGGATTAAAGGGAAACGAAACTGCAGATGAAGTAGCAAAAATGGTCGCAACATCAAGTGATACCACAGATTTCTATCTTTTTAAAACCACCCAAAAAGAAAACATAAAAAGAACAATTCTTCAGGACATGACTCACCACTGGTACTCAGCAGAAAATCCAGGAGCTACCATCAACTCCAAGTTTAATCGCAGTACCATGATCTCTCACCTCAAGACCGGCCACACAAGACCAATCAAGTTTAGCAATGGCATAAAAGTCTTCCTCACCTGCAAAATCTGTAACATCGAGGAAGCATCACCAATGCATTTGCTAAACTGTATGAATATTTACAAATGTGAACTCTATAACAACCCAGAAAAGGTGCTGTATAAAATACATGAACTTGACCTCTATGATCTGGTGTAATAATACCATGGGATAATAATAAAAAAAAAAAAAAATGTTTCACTATATCACACATTCAATCTTGACTGTTAATTTCAGCAATATGAACTATATCATGTTCTTCAGAAACAATCTTCGCTACTTCACAGGAGGCATAGAAAAGATATCCTTACCGGTATAGACAGTATAGCTTCCTCATTATCGAGAATCCTAGAAACTCTCTTTGGTTATTGAATACTTTCACTTTGAGAACACACAAATATTATAGAATCCGGGGTTTCAGTAACTGATTAGTTAACTTGGGAGAATTTATCTTCTTGCTTATAATTGCCTAACTTTCAATATTTATTACTCATTCTTATTATCTTTTCGTCCAATGCTATCATTCTGTGAGGTGATAGGAATTTATAAAAGAATAAGAGCTCAAAATACAGAGTGGCTCCCAGTCCATCCTACTCCGTTTAGCCCCAGGTTATTTCTCTCTCCTTACTACTGTGTCACTTCCTTTTTCATGTACTACTCATGACATCCTACTCTCCTTTCCCGCCAAAATCTGGTTCTAACTGGTTTTGTTGATACAGAACTGGCTTCTTGCATACTGTACAGTAACTCATAAGGCATGCGCTGGCTAAAAATAACATAATTTCTCGCAACAACCAATCAAGTCTTATTTTGAAGAATTACGTGGATACATTACATTTTACTAATAACATAAAAAGATTACATATTTTACAGTTTTTATCTCTGTTTTAGTAATATTAATTTCACAATAATAAGTGATATTTAATACACAGTTTTCACAACTGCACTTCATATCAAAACAATAAATGAACAAATAAATATTAATAAACATAACTTGAAAGAAATCATATGAATAGCATACTATTAATGAGAGATTATTAGTCTGATGAGCAAATTTTGCTTAGGGAATGGCTGATTATGTTGGATTCGGAATGAAGTATTAATAATTTCCAATTCTCCTCATTCAGAATCCAACAGTAGCCAATATTTTTCTATCCTAAATAGCTTTTCTTTCCATTTCTCTCTATATATTCTTTGATCTGATCTATTATATGGTTCTTTGTATATCCTTTTCATTGCTTTTAAAAATCTCATCTCTGCAGCTTGTATTTTACTTTCATCTTTCTTTTTAACAGTCTGAACCATATAATAGTGGCCATTACTTTATAAAATTTTAGTTGAGTTTCTCATCTTGGTTATTTTATTTTTTTATTCAGTGCCCTTTTAACTGTTCCACAGAATTTTCTGAAATTTCTTTATTCTTTCATCTATATCTTTATCTTTTAGATATGTTATTATGCAGCCTAAATAATTAAACTGTGTCATCTGTTCTATTATTTTAGTTTCTATGACTATTTTTGATCTAACATGATCTCAAACTTTAAATGCCATGACTTTTGTTTTCTTTTGGGAAATTTTTAAATTGTATTGTTGGCTGATTTGTGCTTAATTCATAAACTAATTTTTGAAGGTCATCTTCATATAAGTAATTTCAATTATAGTAATATTGATTGGAATGGAGAAAACTAAGTTCTTGAGGGACAACTGCCTTACGCAATGTGTAACAGGAGTACATGAGGGTTGATCTTGCGATTGTGAATGAAGTGTCTAATCTTCCTCCAATTGATGAAAGTGACCATTAAGTGTCACCTAGAATTTAGCTAGCAATATGCAAATATTTGTGAGGAAAGGATATATGTGAAACCACAAATTATGTGATTGCTTTTTGACTAATGATGGATCATCATAATTATAACAGCTTGGAATCCTTCAGATACTTGGAAAGAATAACAGACCTTCAAGGCATAGTATCATCCTTTGATTTTAGTTGCGGAGTGATTAAGTGAAGAGCAGCATATGAATGTGGCATGCATTGTGTAAGGAAATAACCTCTAACACAAAAATAGAGAGTGCATAAGGGAATATATAACATTAAGGAAAGTCCTAAAGATTAAGGTAGGCACTCGGTAAACCATTTTACTGTGTGTACACTTGTCAGAATGACTAATTCTAAAAAATCAGCTAAATGAATTATTGCACCTGTACTTCTTCAACATTTTAAGAGTAATGATATTTATTACATACAAAGTTTGGAAATCCAGGAACAAAGTTCTCAAAAATCAAAAAACTTATACAGATTAGCTTCATAATATAATCCTTCAGTTATCAATAAGGAGATTTATTCAGCATCTACTGAGGTAAAAGGTTTTCATCATCATCAAATTCCTGCCATGTACCATCAAGGGGTGTACAGGATATGATAGTACTACATGAAAAATTTACATCATTACTAACTTCCTATCTACAATTTTCCTCCAAATCAGTCTGTTACTTGTCAAGACTCCAACATTATCAGATCTTACATTTCTATCGTCTAAGGCACTTTGTACCGTATCAATTCACCTATATCTTGGTCTTCCTCTGGGTCGTTTTTCTGCCAACATGGAAGAGAACACTTGTTTTGCTAATCTTTCCTCACCCATTCTGTTTAAGTGATTTTTAGCAGGGCTAATCTCACCTTAGATTAGCCCTGCTAATGCATTCCTGGATGCTAACAATGTCAAGTTCTTTCCTAATATCCTCGTTTTTAATATGATATTGCCATTGATGTCATCTGTTCATACCTCTAATCTTTCTCAGGACTCTCATATCGGGGGCTCTAGTCTTTGGTCAAGTGTTTTACTTCTGATGCAGTTCTCAGATCCATAAATTAAAATTGGTTTGAACACTGTCTTGTATACAGCTAATTTAGTGTTCCTACTAATTTCTCTTTTATTCCATATGAATTTATTCAATTGACTTCCTACCATACCAGTTTTGTTGGTTCTATTGTCTATTCCCATATTTAATTTACCATCTTCACTAAAAATCGTGCCTAAGTAGCTGAAATGTTTAACTTGTTCCACAGGTTCTCCATTTACAATGCAGTTGACATTTTCAATGATTCTGTCTATTTTCATTGTCTTTTTATTGCTAGCCTTCATACCATGTCTATTACAACAGTTATTTAATTTAGTCAGGGAATCTAGCAGACTTGTAGCAGATTTATTTAGAAGTATAACATCGTCTGCATAAAGAAAAGAGCTGACATTAACATCTCCAATTTTGATATCAGATTTAATACCACTTTCCTTCATAATGTGATCTATATAGATAATAACAGAGGGGATAATATACATACTTGTCTCACACCAGATTTAACATTAAACCATCTCCCTGTACTTCCTTAAATTCAAACTGCTGACTTACAACTCAAATAAAGACTAAGTATTGCTTGATATAATGTCCCATTGACACCATATAACTGTAGCGTATTGAATGGCTTCTCTCTCTTGGCACCTTGTCATATGCCTTTTCCAGCTTGACAAAACTTAAATATAGATATTTGTTATATTTCCATGCTTTCTCAACTATTTGTCATAAAGTGAAGATCTGATCCTGACAGCCTCTATTTGGCCTGAATCCAGCTTGTTCTTCACCAAGCTTTTCTTCCAAAATTCTTCTCAACCATTTCTCAAGTATACTTGCATAAATCTTGCCAGGAACACTCAGTAGGGAAATACCTCTGTAATTCTCACATTCAGTTTTATTTCCCTTTTTATATATGGGTACTATGAGAGCTCTACTCCAATCATCAGGAATTCGTCCCTCAGTCCAGGCTTTCTGAACTGTGCAGTGCAGCCACTGTAAGGCTTTTATACCACCATACTTCAGCATTTCTGGTCGAATATCATCTACTGCTGCTGCCTTTCCACACTTCAAGCCTTTTCATGGCTTTTTCTACTTCAAGTATGGATATGTATTCCTGACTGTATGCCTGTAGAGTGTTTTTTACCACTGTGCTATCACTGATTGTTTCATTTAGCAATTTTTCAAAGTAATTACTCCATACTTCAAGGATATTTTTCTCCCATTTTCATGTCACCTCTAACTCCTTTTACAGCACTCTTTCCAACATTTCTAAGCTTCTTCAACAACCTCCAGAATATCTTACAACCTTCTTGGTATTTATTTTCTATGTTCTTGCCAAAGTCCTCCTATGACTTTTGTTTAGCTAGTTTTACACAGTGTTTAGCTTTCTGACATTTGTCTCTGTATGCTCTCAGAGCACAAGCTGAATTATCTGCCAGGAACTTTTGATATGCTTTCTTCTTTTCCTTCACTGTCTCTTTAACTTCCTGTGTCCACCAGTGAATTCTTAATTTTCTATCCTTGCAGACAACTTCACCACATGCCTCTCTAGCTGAATCAATCAGGGCTTTCTTCAAGGCTTGCCACTGAATCTCCAAGTTTTGGTTGCTGTTCTCAAACTCTTTCATTTTTTCTTCAATAGTCTTTGTGTATTTTAGTCTACAGTTCACATCTGAGAGCTGCTCAACTTTTATTCTCTTTAAAATTTTCTTACATGTTATTCTTTTCAATATGAAATTCAATTTTATCCTGCTCAAGACTAAATAGTGATCGCTTCCAATTTCAAATCCTCTGTACACTCTGGTGTCCTGCACTAGGGAGAAAACATCACTATCAACAATAACATAGTCAATGAGACTTTTCTTATTCCTTGCCTCTTCTCTCATGTGAATTTGTGCACATTTTTATGTTGGAACATGGTGTTAGTAATAACCAGTCCATGTCCTGAGCAGAAATCCAACAGGTATTTGCCATTGATGTTGAAAGTTTATTTTTCTCTTAGTTAAAGTATAATAAGTTTAGTTTAATCCTTTATCCAAGTGTGAGCAAACAAAGTTTGCACCTGAAAGTATCTTCAGGACTGGGATAAGGTAGTACAACACCAGGGCACTCCTTGCAAAGGTGGAGCAAGCTACCAACACTCCTATCTCAGTATCTCCCATAATGCAAAACACATCTCCTTGCAGATATGTCTAATGTTATGCATTAAGGGAAGGGCTACAACCCAGACTAGTTTCGACATTTATTGAGGTCTCTTCAGTGGGAGCCAGGCCCAAGTGGAGATACCAGGCAGAAGCATTAGCAGGTCATCTCTACCTATAGGAGTTGCCAAATGGTGTGCCACCCAAGTGGTGTGGCCCTTCCCTTAATGCATAACATTAGACATATCTGCAAGGAGATGTGTTTTGCATTATGGGAGATACTGAGATAGGAGAGTTGGTAGCTTGCGCCACCTTTGCAAGGAGTGCCCTGGTGTTGTATTACCTTACCCCAGTCCTGAAGATACTTTCAGGTGCAAACTTTGTTTGCTCACACTTGGATAAAGGATTAAACTAAACTTATTATACTCTAACCAAGTGAAAAATAAACTTTCAACATCTTTCTCTAAATCCAGAGTAATTTATTAAAAAAGGGTGGCACACCATTTGGCAACTCCTATAGGTAGAGATGACCTGCTAATGCTTCTGCCTGGTATCTCCACTTGGGCCTGGCTCCCACTGAAGAGACCTCAGTAAAGGTCGAAACTAGTCTGGGTTGTGGCCCTTTGCTTAATGCATAACATTAGACATATCCGCAAGGAGATGTGTTTTGCATTATGGGAGATACTGAGATAGGAGTGTTGGTAGCTTGCTCCGCCTTTGCAAGGAGTGTCCTGGTGTTGTACTACCTTACCCCAGTCCTGAAGGTATTTGCCATTATTATTAGCTTTGCTCTTTTCTCCAAATTTTCCCCAAATATTTTTGTATGTCTGACAATCATTTCTTTCTTTGCTATTTAGATCCCCAACAAGGACCAACTTTTTCTTTTTCATTGTGTCAGTTGCTTTTTCTAAAGCATCAAAAAATTCCTCCACTTCTACCTTAGTAGACCCTTCTGTGGGACTATAGGCACATATAAGTCTCATTGTCCAATTCGCCATTCTGATATTTGTTAACATCACTCTATTTGAGACTGCCTGCCATTCAAGAATATTAGCCTCGTATTTTGTGTTGAATACTATGGCTACTCCTTCTTTTCCTTGATTGTCATTGCCTGAATATAACATTTTGTATTTATTGCTCAGAAAGATCTCACCAGTTTTGTCTTTTTTGTTTCGGTCACCACTATTATGTCGATCTGGTACTTATCTAATTCTTCAGCTAGCTCCATTTCTTTGCAATTCAGGCTTCTTACGTTGATAGTACCGATCTTTAACTCTGGTGATGTTGAGTTGGGGTGTGCTTTCAGATTTGTTCCAGTAGCTGACTTTTTGCTGTTCGCCCTGGTTCCCTGGCGAAAACAATGGGGGCCTTGTTTAACCGGGCGAGGCCCCAGCCGGCATAAAATTTTGTCATGTTGTACCATCATTTTCTATATTGGTTTAAGCCAATAAGAATACAATTTGATCGGTTAAATCCTAAATAGGTAGCCCATCCTCATTCGGTCAGTATCCAGGCAGATACCCAACAGGGTGCACCACGAGAAGGTGAGGATTGGACATTAGGTCAGAAGCCCTGGTCGGTTCTCTGCATTCCTATAAAGGCTATGTGGAGGTCTCCTCTCAGTTATATAGCTTTGACCCTTAAGCACCCCAGTAAAAGGTTTTTAATTCATATGAAAGTTTAAAAAGGTAGCAGTTTGAAAGGATTAACAGGAAATCTTTATATCAGGGTGTTATATTGATGTTATATGCTCTATGTATGCTCTATCTCTATACTTCTGAATATTTTTTGCAAAACTTTTATTTTAAAAAAAATTCAGAAATTTTACCATGATTTGTATCACCACATCATGGTCTTTTTTTTAATTAATTAAAAGACAAATTATTTATCAAGTTAACAAAGATTAATAGTTGCTGCTTCCTGTTCAATGAAACAACTGTGTGTGTGTGTGTGTGTGCATTTATATTAATTATGAAATACTGATATGTAAAAAAAAACTAGAAAGAAACAATCATTTCCTTTTGTGTTCCTTATACCAGAATTTATAATTACTGACTTTTTTTTGTTGCAAAGGTATTAAGGTGCTGTGGGATGGTGACAGTTTCCTGGAGGTATCAGCTCCATCTCACTTCAAAAATAAACTGTGTGGGCTTTGTGGTAATTATAATGGAAATCCCAATGATGACTTTGTTACTAGGAAAGGGAATGTAGTGGCAAATCCAGATGACTTTGGCAATTCTTGGAGAGTAAGTAGTCATATATATATATATATATATATATATATATTTGATGATAAAGACTTTCCCAGCTATCACATATATAAAAATATTTATGACTATTTTTTATTCTTCCTTAGTTTTTATAGAGTATAATATTTGGTTTATTATCTAAATAGCATGACTAGTTTCATCCCTTGAAGACTTTACTGGGTGCATAAACATAGAAGGAAAAAAAAAAGAATACAGAAATACACTAAAGATCACAAGAATATAACTGTCACTACATTAAAAACAGCAGGGCCGGTGCCAGGATGGACGTCGCCTGCCTGCAAAGCTGAAATATGCGCTCCCAAACAAATGCACAAATGCCAATTTATGTATTTATTTTTATTTTTGTCATAATCATGTGGAAATAATTTACAAGAAAGAAATTAAATTACACATTTGTTCTTGAAAACATTTTATTAATTAAAATTTAAATTTCCTAGTTTTGATATTAACAAAATTATCTATAATATTCTTAATGTCTAAGTTTTCACATATATCATTTTCAATAGCTATTAATGCCAGACTTTCAAGTCTTGTTTGTAACATACTTGTTCTTAAAAAAGTCTTAATTAATTTAAGTTTTGAAAACGAATCCTCACCGCTTGCTATACTAACAGGTATAGTTAATAATATTGCGAAATTCTGAAAAGATAAATTATTCGACACAATATATTTAAGAATATCAAGAGGATTTTCAATTTTCAAAGTATCATTTCGAAAAATATCTGTATAAGATTGTATCTCGTCAAAGAGTTCCATGGCATTTATATCTTTATGTTTACCATTTTTCAAAAGAATTTCTAAGTCGCCGCAGTTTTTTCTTAACTCTTCATTATTAATTTGGAAAAGTCTATACAAAAAACTAAAATTATCATACTAACACTTCGAAACGGTGCCCATCTTGTAGTGGATCCTTCCTGCAATGCAGGAAGAGATGTATAACAGAACACTAAGAGATGTATAACAGTATACATCTCTTAGTGAGATGTGTTTTACATTATGGGAAATACTAAGAATAGTGATCAGAGCTTTACCCACCTTTACAATGAGTTGCCCTGGTGTTGCACTACCTTTAGACTTGAACTACGTTTCAGGCACAAACTTAACTGTTTTGCTTACTTGGGAGAAGGAGTAAAGAAACCAAGTTTATAAAATTACTTGGTGTCCTTATATATATATATATATATATATATATATATATATATAAGGACACCAAGGATCTATTATAAGTGATATCTCTAATATGCACTCCTATAAGAAGTTCTACAGAATTTTCCATTTGGCCATGATAAGGGGCATTATGCTTTTTTCTATCAAGAATTGCTCCAATTTCCTACCAATAACCAAGGTTAAATTCTCATAGAAACTCTTTGGAATAGCAGCCTTTATCTACTAATTACCAAGTCCCATGCAAGATGACAATCTGAAAGATGATACAAGTGTCATTTTCAGATTTTGCAAGAAGGAAAAAAAAAAAAAGGAAGACAAAGTAGAGAAGAGGCTTGGTGAATGCCGATACAATATCCATTACTGGCAATTGCATGAGAAATGGGAATATAGAATCCTCTGAAAAGATATGCCTAATTCATTAATCCATTTTAAATATGAATATTTGTTATATATAAATGCCCCATGATAAGGGGCATTATGCTTTTTTCTATCAAGAATTGCTCCAATTTCCTACCAATAACCAAGGTTAAATTCTCATAGAAACTCTTTGGAATAGCAGCCTTTATCTACTAATTACCAAGTCCCATGCAAGATGACAATCTGAAAGATGATACAAGTGTCATTTTCAGATTTTGCAAGAAGGAAAAAAAAAAAAAGGAAGACAAAGTAGAGAAGAGGCTTGGTGAATGCCAATACAATATCCATTACTGGCAATTGCATGAGAAATGGGAATATAGAATCCTCTGAAAAGATATGCCTAATTCATTAATCCATTTTAAATATGAATATTTGTTTGTTTACAGAGAGAGCTCCAAGGTCTTATTGCATTATCCCAATTGAAATCAGAATGATCTTATCATTGCCTAAAGTGTGAGCAATTCTGATCACTTACAACTGCATTTAATCTATTTTTTAATATATCTTTACCACTATTATTTTAGATTTAGTCTAATATCATCCTTTTAACTTGTGGTATACTTGACACGAAGAGTCCATTGATTGTTGTATATTCTACCTTGTTTTGTCAGTCATTATCACTGATGACTGTTTTTTTCTATCAGAAATATCTGATTTATATTATCTATAAACACTGAGTTTTTTCCTCTTATGTTTGTATGTTTATACAGTTAACTATCTGAAATATGTTCCACATATTAGTTTAGTTACAGTGGTGTGTTACTCAGTATATGCTTCATCTACATATACTGAATAATATTAGCAAGGAATACACAGGTATTCCTTGCTTAACGCGGAATTTGATTAACACAGTGAAATTAATTGCAACAATCCCTTTATATACTGCAAGAGTTTCAATTAATGCGCCTTTAAATTTACCACGTAAAAACATGCAATTCTCGAAGTGTTTCCTGGCAGAGAGAAAGAAAGTCATGAACATGATGATATCATTCCTCCCACGAGAAATAACTTAGCTTTCAAAGCTCTTTTGATAATTCCCCCGGTCATCCAAATTCTCTTAGCGATCTTTGTGAGAATGTGAAAGCTTTATTTTTCCCACCAAATACATCATTTCTACAACCCATGGACATGGGCGTCATTGCAACTTGCATAGCCTATTTTCTTAAAAAGACATTTTCAAAGGCAGTAGAAACAACAATGGGAGAAATGCGATTACACTCCAAGAATTTGGAAAAAAATTTAGCATTAAACAAGCAGTTGAAAATATTCATGACTCGTGGGAGCAAGTGTCTTCTATCTGCATGACAGCTGTTTGGAAAAAACCTTTTGACAGAATGTGCTAATGACTTAGGTGGTTTTCAAAATCCTGTGAACAACGTGTTGAAGAAATCATTGCAATTGGTGAAGACCTTGGTTTTGATGGTGTTGATGCAGAAGATGTTAAAGAATTATTGGATTCAAATTCAAAAGATTTCAGTGACAACGATCTTCATGAAACTGAACAACAACATGCATATGAAGACAACGAACAAAAAATGGAATGTGAAGATAAGGTTACAAAGAAGATAACAATCAAAGAACTGGATGGAATATTTCGCAGTTTAGATTGCTTAAGCAGCAAGTAATGCATATGGATCAAGATGTTAATTGAAGAATAGTTGTTTGCCAAGGCATAGAGTCATTTTCCTTGTTATTGTAGAATTTATGCTGATAAGAAAAAACTAAAACTGCTCAAACAACTCTTGATAAAAAATTGCAGCAACTAATGTAGGTATAAACACTTATTGAACATTTACTTTGCACTCATTTTTTATCTTTCCTAAAAGAGTGCCATAAAAAACGAATTATTAATACGGTAACCGATCATGGACAAATTGTAATTTTTACCATTGATTACTATATTTGATTAATGTGATTTTGATATATGCGGAAACATCGAGAGATTAATTAATCGCATTAATCAAGGGATACTTGTATATTATTATTATTAAGAGAGACCTCCAGGGAGTCAGACTCATCGAGGGAGGCCACATACTACACACACCAGCTATCATACTTATTCTTGAATTCATTCACACTGCTTGCACTCACAGCATCCAATGGCAAGCCATTCCAATCAAGCACCACCCTCTGAGAGAAAAATCTAGCCCTCACACCCTTCTTGGCAGGCTTCATTCTCAGCTTCCAAGGATGTCCTTTCCCCACCATCCATAAATTGAAAAATTACATCAGTTGAAATCCTGTATGACCCTTTCAGAAGTTTGTAAGTCTCAATCATATCACCTCTCTTTCTCCTATTTGCTAGTGTCTACAGTCTACAAATTCTCAGTCTGTCTTCATAATCAGTACTCCACAATGCTGATATCATTTTTAAACACTCTCCTTTGTACTCTCTCTCCAGTATATCAGAATCACAATGGAAACCAGGAGCCCAGACCTGCGCACAATAGTCCAAGTGAGGTCTTATCAAGGCCTTGTAAAGAGGCAAAATAACATCCTTATCCTTTATCAGCAGCATTCCTGATTATCCTACCTATCTTTGCATCATCAGCAAATAACTGTATGTCACTTGTCAAATCCTTCCCAATATCATTAATGTACAGATTGAATAACAGTGGACTAAGCACTGATCCTTGTGCTACACCACTTGTTTCCTTAAACCTTGCAGACTCAGATCCCCTGTATACCACTTTTTGATATCTGTCAATCAGCCATCCTCTTATCTATGCTAATATTGTATAACCCAAACCCATTTTCTCCAATTTATGCAGCAGTCTTCCATGCTGTATTCTATCAAAAGCCTAAGCAAAATCCAAAAGTATCATGGTGTATCCATTCCTCTTGTCTAGTTCAATGGTAACATTGTTATAGAATGTGAGCACGTTGCTAAAACATGACCTTCCCTTAGTAAACTGATGTAGTTCATTGCAAAGTAGATATTCACTGTCAACCCATTTCTGAATGTAGGCCCTAACCACTTTTTCCAAAATCTTCACCACCACTCCTGAGATACTAATTGGTTGATAGTTGGATACATCGGTCTTTGCACAACCCTTGTGCAATGGAATTACCATACATTCCTTCCATTCCTGTGGAATCTTCCCTGTTCTGAGACTCATATTAAACAGCCTGGTGTTACGACATTGTTTTCTCTAAAAATCTTAATGCTTTCATTAATGTAATTTCCTTCCCTATACTGTGATCTATCCCTTCCAGAATTTTCTAACCTTAAACTCCGAATCACCCTTTTGTAATTTCCCTATGAAAGTGAAAATTAGCCACCAACTAAGAGTGAATTCTCTAGACCTTCTTTTTGGGACCATCTCCTTTTCAGGCACTGACAAATTTGTTTTTTAAAGCTGCGCCAGTCAGAGTCCTAGGACAGAAGAATCTTTGTTCAGAGAGCCCTTCCCAGAATCTTAACGCCTATTTTATCTTACTAAAGTTCTACAGCATCTATAGAATTCTTAGCTTGCAGTCGTGACTCTAACGTTCTAAATTCCCCTTTCTTATTCCCCTCGCATAGGTTCAAATTTTATGAGTGATAAGTTGGTCTCATGCTCAGGCAACACTCAGGTTTACATAACAAAACATATTTATTAGGATCTTAGAGTACTTACAATTAGATTCAAATACACACAAGAATTTAATTAATTAAACACTAAATCGAACTGGTGAATACAAGTGAACATTCTAATAAATTATCAACAACTCTAGCCTCTAAGTTAATCAATGATACACATAACATTCACAATACAAAATTTTAAATCAGATTCTATCCACAATTCTAGCTCCTCACATTAATTTGGTCACACACATGAGCTTAAGTTTTCAGATAACCAGTCCAATGAAAACACCAATAAATCGCTAAGCATATTAGTTATTCAAAGTTCCCTAAGTATTTGTCCATAATTTCTCTTCCACTGGAAACTGATTCACCTTTCCTTCTAATATTATTGGAAAATAAGTGTACGTTACCATCGCTCTGTCTGATTACCATCTCCACCTGGTCTGTCTTCTTTTGTTGGATAAGACTCTGCACTTCCATCAGTTTGCGTCAATGCGGAGGTCATGTTGTTCATCTGATAAGGCCTTTCTCTGCACTTGGCAATGCTAGCGTTTGTCTCAATCTTTTATGGGTCACCTTGGTCAGCGTTCCCGCCTTTGGGAAATAACTTTCCGCTGCCTCATTCCAATAGAACTTCTATCGATGGCCCCGAAACAGTGGATGCCGACATCTCGCATACTGCCTGTCCGGTACTGATCAAGCATTCACGGGGAAGAGCTCGCCATCCGATATCGTAGTACTTTCTTCTATTGGTCAGCAACCTCAGGTCCAAGCGAGAACAGGAACAAAACTCGAGAGAGATTGAAGCTCACGCGAATCCTCCTTTATTCTATTTCCGTTGTGCCCTCTTTTTTCCTGCAGAAATCTTCACACGGCACTTTCCCTAGTGCCCTTAAGCTGTTTCGTCATAACTCTTCTCCTCTAGGAGCACTCTTTTCGGGGAACGCGAGCTCAATTCGCCTTCTGCATAAGCCTTCGCCTCAGGCATTACACTAAACTGGGTGGCTAGCACGCAACCCTTGGACCTTTTGTTTACACTGGATATACATTTCACATACAATACATTTTGATCGCTACAACTTACAAAACGGAATTTCTATTTAGACAAAATTCATTTTTCCTTTGTACTTCACGTTAAAGTTATTCATTTATGCTCCCTTTCACAATTTGTTTCCTTCCTATAGTACAAGCATCTCTTAGTTGTGATTTTATACTTGTTAAATCTTGAATGAAATAATTTTTTAATGAAAATTCCTCATTCAAGATCTAACACTGGTCAAAGGAATGGCCAGTTCAGCTGAACACTCTTTTAGCACATGCGCTGATATTCCATCAGCCCCTATTGCTGAATTCTTATTCAGTTTGTGCAACAGCTCTAATACCTCAGCCTCACATACCTCCATTTCTTAATCTAATGAATAGGTAACAGTGAGCTCAATGTTGCGTTCACCAGGTTGATAGCTTTTAACGAAATGGGCACTCATTAACTGAACAACCTCTTCTGCATCTGTAACCCTCACACCATCTGGATTTAGAAGAGTTATTCTTTCATATTCATTCTTTCTTTTACTTGCAGCATATCGATAGAATTCTTGTGGGTTGTCTTTAGCACGCAGAGCCAGTTTCTTTTCATAATCAGACTTTGCTTTCCATACAACAGTTGTGACTATTCTAGCCTGCTGCTTATAACATCCTTTTCCACATCGTCCTTTTCTTACGAATCTCTTGCTTAATAAGATTACACATCCATTTGACTCCTACTCTGTTTATTCTTCGAACTCTCAGGACACATTCTGATATCGCATCATTTAAGTATTGTTTAAATGCTTCCCATGCACTGTCGATATTCCTTCCATCCAGCAACCAATCCCATTCCACTGAACTCGGTATACTCCTCAGTTGGTCATTTGAACTACAGAGTAGGACAGCATGTAACCTTTTCTGAATTGAACATTCATAAACTTAGTCACTTCTCAAATGAGTACGTCAGCAACTGGAGGCAGAATAGTTACATCTTTAACTGAAATGCCCTCTGACACTATAATCAAATCTAACACTCTTTTACCTTGAGTTCCTTCTGTCACATGCTGCTTGAGGAAGTTGTCCAACAACTCAACAAAAATGCATTTTCATTCTTCTCGTGAGATTCTACTGCTACCCAATCAATATTTGGATAATTAAAATCTCCCATTATGATTACTCTTTTCGCACTCACCTTTTCTATTTGGTGATGCATTTCTTCATCACCAGCAACTGATCCACCAGGTCTGTAACAACACCCCACTATAATTTGTCTTGTTAGATTCCACCTCACACCAGATGGCTTCAAACTCCCTGCCACATGAAATTATTATTATTATTAAACAAGACCTCATGGAGTCAGACTCATCTCGGAGGTCCTTTTATCACACACACATTT